>NW_025382574.1:0-14039 GCF_016433145.1 Gracilinanus agilis | reverse complement strand
TACATATATATATACTCTTCCTCATTCATTCATATATATATATTCTTCCTCATTCATATCTATGTGTATTCTTTCTTATTCATTCATATGTATATATATATATATACTCTTCCTCATTCATACAAATATATGAATGAGGAAGAGTTTTGAATAAGGAAATATTTCAGGTCACTCTGATGGGTATAGCTCTTAGGAGTATTTCAGAAAATAAATGTGAAATATGACTCTGTCATGAGATTATTTTTTAAAAAGAGCTGCCTGGAGTTTTAAAGGATTATAGAAATAAAATAAAGGAGTCTGAATAGCTTGGATTTTCTTATGAGGCAATTTTACTTGCCAGGGTGGAAAAGTCTGTCAACTGAAGGAATTAAATTGGGGACTGATTGTAAGCAGGCAGGTTTGCATTTTGATTGATTAGATGCAACACTAATCAAGGTATTGAAGAAGACATGAGACTGGACTCATATTTGGGGATAGAGGACTCAAATTGCAGCAATTTAGGTTTAAAATTTCACTGGTTTACAAATAGTTTTTGTAGGAAAAGGGAGTTGAATCTGTTCATTAGAATAGAGAACTTCCAGGGGAAGAAACTCCTTCTACCAATAGAGATAAGGATCTTCTTTGTTGCATAGAATCCAGAGATAGATGTTAAGTGACTTGCCCAGGGTTTAACGGCATATATATTCTGGAGAATTGAGATATCTCTGTGTGTATAAAAACATATGTATCAAGAATATATATATTTTAAATACATACACATATATGCAAACATATATACATGCACATATTACACACATAATAAATATATAACATAGTCTATAATTATATATGTGTGTATACACACACACACAGAGATACATATATTTGTATATGCTTGGACTTGAATCCAAGCCTTCCTACCTTTGAGTTCAGCTCTTAATCCACTGTCCCACAAGGCTTCTTTTTTATGAACCTTATTTTGTTTTTCAGCATGTGTGCTTCTTTGTGATCCCATTGAGGGTTTTCTTGGCAAAAATCCTGGAGTGGTATGTCATTTCCTTTTCCAATTAATTTTACAGATGAGGAAACTGAGGCAAACAGGTTTTAATGGCTTGCCCAGGGTCACACAGCTGGTAAGTGTCTGAGGTTAGATTTGAACTTTTGAAGAAGAGTCTTCCTGACTGCAAGGCTGATGCTCTAACCACTATATCACTTAACTTCCCCATATGTACCTTTGGGAAAACATAAAAGAACAAAGAAATGGAGTGGAGGATGATGACTGAATGTTTCCAAACATATAACTATACTAGTGAGTTAAAAAAAAATAAACCCTTACCTCTGTTTTAGAATCAATACTGTTTATGGGTTCCAAGGCTGAAGAGCAGTAAGGGCTAGGCAATAGGAGTTAAGTGACTTGCCCAAGGTGACACAGCTAGGAAGTGTCTGAGGCCATATTTAATCTTAGGACCTCTCATCTCTGGGTTTGGTTTTCAATCCAATGAACCACCTGACTGCCCCCACCAGTGCTTTTTTTTCTTTTAAATATAATAGTGCAATAGCATCACTGAAATCACCATCTTCCTTCCACTGGGAATTTTTTTTCTTCAGTTCCCAGGCTCCCTTTCCAAAGCTGTAGGTCTGGTTTATATTATTCTGATAGCTCATTTCTGGCTCTTGAGGTTGATTATATTGGTATTTTGGAAGCATTGTATTAGCAGAAGCGATGCCATATGAAAATTATTATGAGGCTATCTGGAATTCTTAAGTAATTTTAGAAAGCTTGGAGCTTCTGGCAATCACATAACTTTAAAGAAATAGAAGAGTTCATCTTCTGAAAAACACCGAATACCAAGAGCTGATTTTTCTTGCCATATTGAAGTATTTTTCCTGGAGTTAAAGTCCTATGACTTCAAAGGGCAAGAGTCTCATAACTCAAATGAAGGCAGTAAAGAATAAAGAATGACTCGACAATGCTGTCGAGAATGTCACTATCGCTGACCTTCCAGTGGTACAGATTTGCCGGTGCCAAATCTTTTTGTATTCAATTTGCCTAAGAACACAGGTAGCCTGCAGCATGGCCAAGGACACAAGACTCCCTCCGGGGCATAGACAACACCAGGGAACACAAACACAGATACATAAGGAAAATTATCCAGGAATACGAGACTTGTGCAGCCATATTGATCCATCATGATGAGATCTCATCTGACGTACTTGCCTTCTCCTTCAAGAACAAAAGGTCTGAAGGGAAAAGAAAAAGAAAATAAATATGAATGTTATATAATTAAATTGACCATTGGGCCCTAGAGTAAAATGAGGAAAATGCTCTCCTCTATTTTGCTGGAGAGGTGGGAGCTCCTGGGTGTGAGATGCTGTATATGTTGTAAGATACGGTGCATGTATTGGCTTTTTGTTGTTCTGGAGTTTTTGTTGTTGTTACAAGGTAAATCCCATTTGGGGTAGGGGAAGGAGCATATCAGGAAAGACCAGAGATATAAAAGGAACAATATATAAAATATAAGATATAAGATATAAATATAAGATATAAGATATAAACAAAACTTTTTTTACAATAGAATATTTTTTTTAATAGAAAGGGGCAGCTAAGAAAGATGGTGGACAGCTTGGAGTCAGGAGGCCTGGAGGACCTGGGTTCAAATCTGTCCTCAGGTTCTTTTTAGCTGCATGATCCTGGACAAGTCATTTAACCCTGATTGCTTGCACAGTTCTGGCTGCCCTAGAGTTGTTGCTAGGACAAAACATAAAGGTTTTTAAAAATACATTTGAAAAGGAAAGGAGTAAATTTATAGCTAGAATGTAATGGGTCTTCCTATAGCAACAGCAAAGTAGCCCTGTTTTGACTTGGTCTGGAGTTTGCCCTTCTCCATAGATTGATCCCAAGCTTTCTTTCTAGCTTTTTTTTTAACTTTGGCATCTTTGTTCTTTATATGAGTTTCTTAATGTCCAGTCAAGACCATGAAGAATAGACTTTTATGTTTAGGGTTATAGATTGAGAGCCAGAAGAGACCTAAGAGGTTGAGTTCAATGATGTGATTTTTACAGATGAAGAAACAAAGGCTAAGTGACTTGCCAAAGGTCACATAGCTGGGAAGAATCTGAGACAGGATTCAAATCCATCTTCCTGACTCCAAGGACAGCATCCTACCCACTAAGTCTTGCTGCCTTTCAAAACCTGTCACTAGAAGGGAATTCAGAGATTATTTAGTACAACTCCATTTCATAGATGAGGAAAATGAGACCCAGAAAAGTTAAATGACTTGCCCAAGGTCACACAAGTAGTAAGGATTAGAGGTAAGATCTGAATCTAGACCCTGGAGCTCTCAGAGCCTATGTTCTTCTATACTAGGCTGCTTTTCTGAGAGAATAGGACAAAAGTCATCTCTGGAGTATATCCAGTTCTCCCCCCTCTTCCCTTATCTCTTCTTCGCTGTTATCAACCAATTACCATGCTCCAAAATTCCAAAACCTGGGCCACTTGACAGCTCTATCAGCAATACAGAATTTCCTTCAATAAATCCCATTTGGACACATTAATCTTATGTATGAGGGTTCTTCTTCTTCCACTCTCCCATCCCAAGTCTAGTCATCAACTTACTATAAAATTACCCATTTTGTAGGAGTTTTTTCTGTCAAACAGGAATACAAATGGGTAAGAGAAATAAATCTTTTTATTATAAAACCACCTAAACAGAAATATCAATCATTCAAATTGCTGCAGTGACTGGTCCTAAAGTTTTTTGGTTGTTGTTGTTTCAGTCATGTCTGACTCTTTGTGACCCCATTTGGGGCTTTCTTGGCAAAGATCCTGGAGGGACTTGCTAGTTCCTTTTCCAGCTCCTTTTATAGACAACGAAAGTGAGGTAGGGAGGGTTAAGTGACTTGCCAGGGTCACACAGCTAGAAAGTGTCTGATGCTGGATTTCAACTCTGCAAGATAAGTCTTCCTGACTCCACGCTCAATGTGTATCCACTGTGCCATCTAGCTACCCCAATCCTAATTAACATAGATTCAAATATATTTTTGACATAGATGATATTTAGACTTATATACCCAGCCTTGGCATGTCTCCTGAATTTCAGTCTCACTTACTAAAAATTTCAAACTAGATGCCCACAGACATCTCAAATTCATCGTACCAGAGGACCTGGATTCAAATCACAACTCAGATGATCACTATCTATGCGACCATGGGAATTTTTCACCTGTAAAATTAGGGAATTGGACTTGACCACCTCTGAGGGCCCTTCTTATTCCAAATCTATGATCTTCTGTCAAAAAGAGAACCCATTGTCTTTCCTCACAAACCAAGTCATCATTTAAACTTCCCTCTTTCTATTAAAGGCACCACTAGGATTTCAGGAATCCAAATTTACAGCCTTGGCATCTTCCTCCACTCTTCATGCTCACTCACTCCTCATATCCAGGCAGATACCAAGTGTTCTGGATTCTATTTCCACAAAGCTCCTAGCATTCACACCCTTGTCTCCACTCACAGAGCCACCACTTTCAGTCCAGCCCCTCATCATCTGTCACCAGGATTATTGCAATGTGTTCCTAATTGGTCTTTCTGCCTCATGTCTCTGTGAACCATCCTCCAAACAGATGCCAAAGTGGTATTCATAAAGAACGTGTAATGAGCTTCTAACCAAGCTTGGGATGTTTTATTTGCTGCTACATATGCAGAGGTAGATGTGACTTTTAATTGGGAAAGTGAATGCTAAGTGTGTTGCTGCATGCCTGCCAATGAAATTATATTGGTGCCCAATGATAGCAAAGATCTTTTGGATGAGACATGTACAGACAAACAGAAGACACACTGAGGATCAGGTTGCCTTTACTATGTCTGCTGTCTCTCTCTTTTTCTCTCTGTCTCTGTCTCTGTCTTTCTGTCTGTCTGTCTGTCTCTGTCTCAGTTTCTCTATGAGAAGTCTTTGAAACTACAAGGGGTTCTCTCATGAAAGGCTCTAGCACTAACACTCTCTTATGCAGGTACCACAGCATCAAACTCAGCATTTCCTCCACCATTTTGTCTTCTCAGAGAGAGTCCAACTTACACTGTGTGCATCATGGGGGTATCCTTTATTCCCGCATGAATCACTATGACTGGGGAATGAATATTCCATTGAACTAATTCAGGAAATGCTCCCTCTTTTTCAAATCCTCTTTGGAATGTTCCAACATCTTGGATAGACTTGCTACTTGGAACTTGGCAAAGTACTGAAAAAAGCAAGTTCTCTGCAGGTTATAACAGAATTGTCTTTGCTTTCCATGCTTGCTTGAAAGGATACACAGTGGAATTCAACCTTCTGGCTTAGTCACTCAAGTGTATTTTTTATTTCTTTGTTTTCTATCATAGAAATCTTTGGGAATGGTTGAATTTCTAGATCGTAAGAATAATCCTTAATGGCTTGATATCAAATTGGAGGGAGATCTTGAGTGGTGAGTTGTAGGTAGCTATCCTTGGTCTTGTACCATTCAATATTTTTATCAATGGCTTCGATGCAGGCAGAGAAAGCATGCTTGTCAAATTTTCAAATGTCATCTGGGAGGAATAATTGACATGCTTGATAACAGAGTCTGGATCTAAAGAGAATTCAATAGAATAGCAAAGAGCTGAACCTAAGAAGACAAAATTTAAATGGAATAAATGTGAAGTTCTATATGTAGGTCCCCACCCAAGTAAAATTCATAATTATAGGATGGGGATGACTGGATGATAATATCTATGGAGGAAACCCCCCAATAATATGTTTCAATATTAAACGAGAGAAAACAAAACAAAACAAAACGTCCATTATTCTAGGATACATCAAAAGACATAAAATGTCTTGAACAAAGGAGATAATAATTATACTCTACTCTGCCCTGAATAGAACAAATTTATAATACTGTTCTCAGTTCTAAGTGTCAAATTTTAGGGAGATTATAAATTGGAGCTCATTTAGAAGAGATGAAGGAATTAGACCATGGTCTATGAAGACCCATTGAAAGAACTGGAGATGGTTAGTTGGAGAAGAGAAGGTCAGGGGAGAGGGAGAACAATATGATTTTTCTTCATGTGTTTGAAAGATTGTCACTAAAGAAAACAGATTCAAAAAGTCAGATTAGGGAAACCTTCTTAACAACCAGGGCTGCCCTGGAGTGGAATGGGTAGAAGTAACCAGTAATTATACCAGAGATCTTTAAGCACAGGTTGAATGACCACTTGTCAGGGGTCATGAAATATCCTGAATAGGAAGAAATTCCCATTCAGTTTCAGATTTGACTAGATGGACTCTGAGACTTGAAATCAGGAAGATATGGGTTCAGATCTTGCCTCTGCCACTTTGCCTTTGTGATCATAGGCAAGTCATCCAATATAGTTCACCCATGTGTAAAATGAAGCAGTTGGACTCAATGTCTTCTTTTTAAAAAAATCTTTACTTTCTGTCTTAGAAGCAATACTCTGTATTCATTTCAAGGCAAGAGAATAGTAAGGGTTAGAGCAATGGTGGTTAAGTGACTTGCCTAGTATCACACCACTAGGAAGTATCTGAGACTAGATTTGAACCCAGGAACTCCCATATCTAGGCCTGGCTCTTTAGCACTGAGCCACCTAGCTGCCCCATCAATGTCTTCTAAGTTCCCAAGCATTTAAAGATTTGTGATTCTAGGATCTTATTGCTTCACAAAAATAAAGGCTACAGTGGAAACTAGGTGGCTCAGTGAATAGAAAGCCAGGCCTTGATATGGGAGTTCCTGGGTTCAAATCTAGTCTCAGATACTTTCTAGCACTGTGATCCTGGGCAAGTCACTTAACCCTACTTGCCTAGCTCCTATCACTTTTCTGTCTTGGAACTATTGTAATACTTAGTATTGGTTTTTAATACAAAAATCAAGAGAAGAAAACAAGGAAGGAAGGAAGGAAGGAAGGAAGGAAGGAAGGAAGGAAGGAAGGAAGGAAGGAAGGAAGGAAGGAAGGAAGGAAGAGAGAAAAAGAAAGAAAGAAAGAAAGAAAGAAAGANGAAGGAAGGAAGGAAGGAAGGAAGGAAGAGAGAAAAAGAAAATGCAAGAAAGGAAGGAGTGAAGGAAGGCAGGCAGGAAGGAAAGAAAGAAAGAAGGCTCTAAAGCAGACATTCTTCATCTATTTAGTGCCACAAACGCCTTTGTCAGTCTCGTGAAACCTATGGATCTCTTTTCAGGATAAATGTTCTAATATGTATAAAATAAAATATGTGGGATTACCAATGAAACCGGTTATATTTAAATACATTTATCAAAATACTAATGAATCAAGTTTATGGTCCTCAGGCTAAGAACCCTGCCATAGAGACTCTGACCCTCAAACAAGGAGAGAATAGATAACTATTTTCCCTTGATTTGTATCTTTCCCTACCTTATTGAAAGGGGATGGACTATTGGTTTCTCAAGGCTCTTTATAGCACTATGAATCTTCAGAGGTACCATTGTGCTGGACACAGACTAGATGCTCAGTAAATACATATTGATTGATTGAGTCTATAAAATGTTTATGTGACTTTGGGGAAAATATACATTAAGAACCAGACATTTGCTGATGACTGAAGAATATGAGAGGAATAATGAGAAAAAAATAGGGATATGTACACGAAGAATTTCAAGTGCATATTTTGTTTATCAGTATAACCTTTTAAATCTACTTTGGAACTGGATCCAAAACATGGATGAGGCCAGTGACTTGTAGACTTGTTAGAAGCATATATATCACAACATTTTCTTCTAGAAGACATTGGGGTGGGGATGGGGGTTGGTGGCGTAGCTAGGTGGCTCAGATAGAAGGTCCTGGGAATCTAGCCTTAGAGACTTCCTAGCTGAGTGACCCTGACAAGTCATTTAACCCCAAATTGCCTAGCTGTTACTGTTCTTCTGCTTTGGAACTAATACTTAGTATTGATTCTAAGACAGAAGGTAAGGGTTTGGAAAAAAAAGAAGACATTGAGGAGGGGCAGCAGTGGGAAATGGAGATTCATAGATTTATATAGAATGCACAAAATCTTTTAGCATTCTGCTGTATGCTATAGTTTTGGTGTTTAAGTTCAGAATACAAAGATAAAATTGAAAGTAAAAAGAAAAATGTTAAGAAGGTGCTATAAGTGGTGAACATCAAATGACAATTTAAAAAAATGAAATTGACCATATCCTATCAAAGTAACAGCTGTTAGAAGTCATTTCAGAATTTAAATCAATTCAGCTAGTATTTTGGAGGGGGGCATTTTTTAATTACTGTATAATAATAATATTATTATTATTGCTTCTTGAGGATACCTTTTAATGGATTAAGGAAGGACCGTGGGCAAGAAATTTATGCCAGAGAAGAAAGGCGGATAGGCAGGAAAGAGTAGCTGGAAAGGCAAACAATTTAACTTATAATTTTTGTTGATGACCAGTCCTGCAAGAATCTCCTAGGTATGCTCGAGTGGGTCAAGGGCAGGCAGGAGAAATATTTAAGAAGACTTACTATTGCACAACTTGAAATAATATACGGTCTCTGGATTTAACCACAGTAAACAGAAACCTGTAACATAGAGCAAAAGATAGGATTCCACAGAGTGGTCTGATTGGAGTAAAGCCATTGTACAGAAGAGCTCTTTGGCTTTCACTTCTCGGAGGGCAGGCAACCCCATGACAATGTCTGAAAAGATCCATGTGTGGCTTTTCATTTCCACATGTATCTCATGTCAAGAGAAATTGAACTGAATCTCTGCTCATATTGTGATTCTCTAATTACACTATTTGGTGGGCTGCTGTTTCTAAGGATCAGTATTGAATGTAACTAACATTTTTCCACTTTAGGAAGTAATGACTCTATAGGGTATATTCCTATTGAAACCAAACAAAATATTTTGGATCTTCAGATGTGTTATAAAAAATAATAGTAAATAATCTGAGTAGGTCAAAGAAACACAGTTTGGGTCAAAGGAAGGATAAATGGGGATATTAGGTGATTATAAGGTGATAGGAGGAGGAAATGAAGGTATGGGAAGGTATATAGGAGATAAGGGAAATGGGGTATGTAGGAGAGGCAGCTCAAACAGGTTTATTCCCAGAGGCTTGAGACAGAGAATCCAGGGAGGAAACCAGGGCCAGTAAGAAACGTTTAGGCTTGACTGGAGGGTTTCTCTTGTTAGTTTCAAAGTCTCCTGAGGGAGGGGTCGAGGGGGCCCCTCCCTGCCAGTCAAACTGATGGCTGGAGGAAGTCTCAGGGAGGTACTTCCTGCCAAGATGGATGCCCCAGTTGTCTCAAGAAATAAAAGAAAATGATTCTTTCCTCTTGGCCCTTGTCTTAATTTTCGACACAGTGACTCACCGCAGGGTTTGAATAGGTAACAAGGGGATTTATTAATACCAGGGTCAGTCAGAAGGGGGAGGGGTTCAGGATTTTCTAACTGCTGCTAGGGAGAGGGGTGAGGGTGGGGGATGGGTCGCGGAGAGGTTTAGACAGAGAGAGAGTCCGGCTCTCCCAGTCAGGAAGATTTGACTGCCTTTTAAATAAAGTCTTTATCAAACCTAGAGATAACTTATTTGAGGATACTCCAATTATCTAAAGAAACTAAAACCCACTATATTCAATCACCAAGCCCTCCCTTCCAATCAGAACCCAAAGGAAATCAGGGAAGGGGAGGGATGGAGATGAGAGATCAGGGAGAAGTCCAGAGAAATGAGATAGGTCCAAATTTCCCCAAAACAAAACAGGCCAAGGCCAAAGCAATTAGGACAAAGCCGAAAGGTCAAAGCAAAAGCCTCCAGCCACAGCGAAATCCAGAAGGCAAAAGCCTCATCTGTTGGAACTTCACTTCGATTTATAGCTTTAAGTTCTAACTGACTTTCTGAACATTCTAAGATGTTTAACTTAATTTTTGTGACTGTTAGAAATTACAGAGGCAAAAAGTTTCTGTTAGCCACCTTGCATTACAGATCAAATCATTGTATTATCCTGTGCAGCAGCTAGAGACCCATGGTTGTGTTGCAGAAGTCCAATGACTGGGTCTTGAATTATCTATCCTTCTGATGACAAAATTAACAAGACTTGCTGAGGGGAATTAGTCAAAGCAGCTGCCTTTTTTTCTTTTTCTTTTTCTTTTTCTTTCTTTCTTTCTATTTTCTTAATAGGGCTGAAGTTAAGTCAAGAGCTCCAGGGGCTGCCCAGGGCAGATACAGAACTTCCTTACCTACTTTTAGCCAGTCAGGTGGTAGAGCTCAGCACTTGGTGGGCTAACAGTAGATAACATGGGTGAATATAAGTATAAGAATATGAATATACATGAAATATGAAAATATCTGAATATGAATATAAACACCCTTAGGGCTTCTAATTAACTTTGTATGATTGAGAACTGAAAAAAAAATTGGGGGATGATGAAGCAATTCTTTTATTTGTCACTGAGCTAGAAGAATCAATGACTTGGTGGACCTTTAGGGAGGCACTCATCAGTCCCTTCAGCTCCCTTTGCTGAGGCATCTGGGAGTTCCCATGAAGTGTTGGACCCTTTATTCATATAGCAATTTGATCATTTCCAAGTGGCAGGTAGAGCACAAAAGGTTAATAAGATATTCTTGGCCTTGGGCTGCCTCTTCTGCTTTGTACATTTTTTTTCCTGAAGGTAGGCGACCAAACATTGATTTTGAGATGGACATGTCTAGAATTGGGGTCAACCTTGTGAGTGTGAGAGATCTAGAGTTCCTATATCCCTTGATCAGAGTTGACTAGCACCAGAGGGCAGTTATTGCATCAGTGACCATGATAGACAACAAAAAGATGACCCCAAACACAGGTATGGCTGGCCAAAGGTATGGATTTGAGGGGTTAGCCAAGGTAAAATGTAATGCCTGTTTAACAATGAAAAAATTCAACAAACTGCTTTATGTTCTGATGAGGTGGTCTCAGTCTCCCAGAAGGCTATAAAAGTAGTTATAAGTTCATTACTCAATCCGGTTTTAAGTCTTTCTTTCACTGCTTGCTTATATTTTACATTTACTGTTTCTTTTGTGTGTAAAAAATAAAAATCTGTCCCATTCCTGATCCATAGTGTACTTTTCCTCTTTCTGCTTTGAGGAGAGTCTACCCATGAACTTTAAGAAATTTTCCACTGAGGTGCAGGCATGAGGGAGTGTAAAGTGCAAAAGAGTATCAGAGAACGGACCTAATCTCTATCCTTAGAGACCAGGCACCTCCAGAACAAGACCCACTGGGTGCCTCATTCTATAGCAGATGGAGAATTGAGAGGATTCAATGGGCCAGCCCCACTGGGCCCAACAGCTATAGTGTTAGAATAGAATTACAGCATCATAAAGCACTTGAAGGGACCTGAGGCCCTCTCACTTTATAGATGAGGAAAATGAGGCTCAAGGAGGTTATAAGTGGATTGCCCAAGGTCACACAGGCAACAAATGTTTCAGAAGTGGATTTGATGGAGACTTCCCCCCCTACCCCTCAGGCTTAGAGCCAGCGCTCTTTCTTCCAGTTTCTCCCCTGCATCAGGGAATCTTACATTATCTAATTATTGTAGAATACACAGTAATATCGCTGCTGATACACTCTTCATGGATCAGGCTTTGCTTTTCTAAAGCCAAAAATGAGAGCACATCCCTCCTTTCATCATATGAATGTTTTATATACAGTAGATGACATAATTTATTGATAGGCTTCTTTCCACTGTTCTGGTTGAGTACGCCCTTGTCCTTAAGTGAAAGAGTTGGGAATTATAAAGAATTGTGCTATGGTAGAAAGCGAAGTGGGGTTGGAGTCAAGAAACTAGGTTCAGCTCCTGAAATATGCCACTTATTAGCTCTTTGACCTTGAATCTCTTTTTCTTCCTTTGCAAAATGAGGATAATCCTTTCAATACATCTTTGTCAGATTGTTGTGAAAAATAAAATGAAAAATTATGTAAAGTATCAGGACACTGGCTATTGAGATACTAGAGCTGGATTCAAATTCTGCCTTTGATTCTAGTTTTATTGAACAAGTCCCTTCTTCCCTAAGCCTTACTTTCCTTATATGCAAAATGAGGGGATTGATCTAGATGGCTAGATTGAAGTAGAGGCCCCCCTCTAGCTCTAGACATGTGATTCTTAAGACCTATGCACATTTGATGCTTCTATTTTTTTTTTTAGTCTGGATCTTTGATTTCTTCAGTATGAAGAACTCCCAGTGTGGAAGGATCCTACAAAGTAATCTTCAACTCTTCTATCATTTATGGACTTAATGACTTAACACCAGAGGCATATAAGAGATTGTGATTTATCCAACATTTAGAGGGAGGTTTAGAGGGAGGATTTAAACCTAAGTCATCCTGGCTTCAAATGTAGTTCTCTATCTACTATGTCACAATGTAAGCTTTTATTATACAATTATTAGACAATCTCTCTAAATTATTAAACAATCATTCTTACTTAGGAGCAGAGACATCTTTGAATAGTGACCCAAAGCTCCCAAGGTAGAAGAGAAAGCAGCTGAAATCCCAAGTTTTCTCAGCTTCTCCAATTGTTGAAAAGAAACCAAAGATAAAGGAGCTTTTATCTGTTATCTTCCATTTATAATTTCTGTGGAAAGAGCATCAAGGCAATATATATATGTGAACTCTGAAAGTCGAGCAGTTCTTTACCACTGCTAGCATTTGGTATGTGGGTGGAAACCCATTTAGGAAAAGAAAATGTAACATTTTCCTCCTTTCTTGTGAAATCAAATGATCAATATCTTGAGTTGAATAAAAGATCCAGTTAAAAAGATTTCTTTTATATGACACATGTTAAAATCAGTGAAAATATGCATCAGCCATGGGGGGGGGAAGCTGAGGGGGTAAGGGGGAAAGTAAGAGCATGAATTATGTAACCATGTTAACTTTTCTAAAAAATAAATATTAATAAATGTTAAAAAAAACAAAAGATTTCTTTTATAGTAAAATTATGAGCTGCTTATAGGTTAGAGCGGATAGAGGGAGGGCATAGTATAGGGGAAAGAGTGGGTTTCAAGGTCAAAGGACCTAGGTTCAAATTTTGGCTCTAAAACTTGCTATCTGTTTAACCTTAGGCAAGGCACTTAACCTCTTTCTGCTAAGAAAAATGAAGAGATTGTAACAGATGATCTCTGATGTCTCTTCTAGTTAGAAATCTCTGATCCTATGTCAGTGACATCTTGTTTATCTTTCTATCTTTCTTCAAGCTTACCACTTAGTACTCTGCAAATAGTGGACCCTCAGTTTTAGTGGAAACATTTAATAATCTATAGGTATATACTTATATGTGAACATATTTATCCATATATGCATATCTATCCATCTATCCCCCACTTCTCTCTATATAGTTACCTGTCTGTCTGTCTATACCTTTTCCCTAAAAAAAAACACCACAGAGCTTTGCCCAGAATCATGGAAAACTTGATGGAAAAATAAACATCTGAGCTTGTGAGGTAATGACAGGACCACCTCCGCATCTCTTCTGGCAGGGAATCTCCTCTCCAGCTTGCCCTGACCTTCTAAGATCCTGCTCCTGCATGTCAACCAAGTGGTTTTATTCGCCCTTGGGACTGGGCCACTGACTGCTGCTCCATTTCCTCAGGGTTAGGGGAGGGTGTCTCACAATGCAGAAAAAAAAAATCTCTGAAGGAATAAGAAGAGAGGGCTGGGTATGAGGAGGATCAGTTGAACACTTAAAAGAGGGGGTAAATCTCAGTTTAAAAGCATCTTTGATTAGCTAATACCTCATCTGAATTTATGACCCATAACTCATTAGACAGGGTTCCTTCCTTCTTATAAAAAGATTTTCTCTATAAACTGCTTGGAAGTACAACGGAGGTCTATTTAGGAGGCATAAGTGTATGTGTGTGTGTGTGTGTGTGTGTATTTGTATGTACATGTTTGTTAATTAAAAGGGAGCGAATTTTATTATGTGTGTAAGGAGTGGGGAATGAGAGAACTATGAATGGAGAAAGGTTGAAAATGAGTGTGAAGGTGGGCATGTGAAGCCAGAGTAACTGAGTGCATAAATGAATGCAGGCTTGTGCTTCTGATTGTGAGTGTGCCA
>NW_025382573.1:0-3710 GCF_016433145.1 Gracilinanus agilis | reverse complement strand
CTCTCTCTCTCTCTCTCTCTCTCTCTCCTTCTCCCTCTTGGTACTGGCCTTCATCACCTTAGGCCAGGACTACCTCACTAGCCTACATCTCTTTCCACTCTAGTCAATCCTTCATTCATTCACCAAAGCAATTTTCCTAAACTTCAGGTCTGTCCACATCACCTTTCTCTATTCAAAATCCTGCTTGGTATTCAAAACCCTTCCTAGCCAAACCCTTCCCACTCCCATTGCACCTTTCCAGGGTTTTTAATATCTTACTCTCCACCACTGCTCTTTAGTCCAATCACATTGACCTCCTTGCTGTTCCAAGAACAATACACTCTATGTTTTATCTCTAAGCATTTTCTCTGGCTGACCCCCAGCTTTAGAATACTCTCCCTCCTCACGTCTGCCTACTGGATTCCTTGAAGTTCCAAAGAAAATGCCATCTTTTACAAGGAGTCCTTCCCAAGCCCTTAATTCTAATATCTTCTCTGTTGATTACCTCCCATTTTTTACAAAGGTACTTGTTTACCTGTTGTCTCTCCCATTAGACTGGGAGCTCCTTGAAGGCAAAGACTGTCTTTTATGTTTTTTGTAACCCCAGTGTTTAATTCAGTGTCTGGCATATAAGAACCACTTAATAGATGCTAATTTACTGACTAGTAAATACTAATGATGATAATAATGATGATGGCTGAATCTATTACTAATTAGAGTATGAAACTCCAAGATGAATTTCTTCCCTGTACCAATGCAAGTTACCACCTTCTCCATAACATATATCCTTTCAGAGTTATTTACTGCACTGAGATATTAAGTGACTACCCAAAGATATAGAAACAGCATTTTCATAGGTAGGACTTGAACACAGGGCATGTTGATTCCAAAGCTCTTTAGCAAATATACGGCATTGTCTCACTATAATAATTGCCAAAAATATAAAATCTGATGACACCAGGGTAAATAAATAAATGAAGTAGTAACAGTTAAAAAGTCTTAAGAGTTTCTATAAATTGTGACTAGTATGCCTACTCTGTAAGCACATATACACAATATAGTCATGACTTTTTGATCAATGCTATGTTGTTCACTACACAACAACCACATCAATATTCACCCCTCTCTAAGAACTGCTTGCTAATGACTCATTCTTTACTTGATCTCTACCCAGGCTCTAAGATATTAAAGGGATATATTCTGATATTATTATTACTGTCTTCATCATCTTCAAAGTCATCATTTTTGTCATTGTTATCATTATTATTAGATGGGACTTATAATTTCACTGGTAAGGAACTCCCAGTTAGTAGTGTCTCTTTACCAATGAGATACAGCTGCTCTGCACACAATAATTTTAGAGTACTTCCTGCATCATTGAAAGACTAAGTAAAATGCCCAGGAAAACATAGCCAATATGAATTGAGATCTCAACCCCTATCTCTTTTATTCTAATGCCAGCCCACAACCTAGTACATCATGCTTTTTTTGTTGTTTTGTTGTTCAATCATTTCCATCATGTCTAATTCTTTGAGATCTCATTTAGGGCTCTTAGCAAAGACATTGGAGTGGTTTTCTATTTACTTCTGCAGCTCATTTTATATATGAGGAACTGAGATAAACAGTTAAGTGAGTCGCCCAGCTAGTGTCTTAGTTTAGAATTGAACTCAGGAAAATAAGTCTTCCTGATTAAACCTGTGCCACTTAGCTGTTCAGAGATTACACTGCTTCATAATAATAATAATAATAATAATAATACAATTATAGTTAACTCACAACAACCCCAGTACAAGCACTAATTCCCCATTTTGTTGATGATAAAATGGAGACTAAGAGACATGAAGTTTTTGATCTATATTACTAATCTTAGAAACCAAATAGCTGCCATTTCAGATCACAGCCTATTGGAGTAAGAAGGAGCTAAAGGAATTGTATAATGTACTTTCTTTAAAAAAACCTCTTACTTTCCATCTTGGAGTCATTACTGTGTATTGGCTCCAAGGCAGAAGAGTGGTAAGGGCTAGGCAATGAGGGTCAAGTAACTTGCCCAGGGTCACACAGCTGGAAAGTGTCTGAGGCCAGATTTGAACTTAGGACCTCCCATCTCTAGGCCTGACTCNGCTACCCAGTTGCCCCCTGTATAATGTACTTTCAACCCAACAACCATCAGAGTAAAGTATCCTATGCACCATTATTACCATTCTGAGACACTGAAGATCCTGAAAATCAAATGACTCATCCAAAGTCACCAGGTTAAGAAATCCTTTAGAACCTGAGTCTTCCAAACTTTGAGTTGATTTCTTTCCCCTACATGCTGATGTTTCCTGACCTCTCTCCAGCCCTCAGATATCCTGTTTTAACTCTAGACCCAAGAAGACTTCTCAACCCTTCTCTGACTGATGGAGATAATTCTGAGGATAATACTGGGTAGCTGCTCCTTCACAAAAGGGAGCTGGAAGACCTTCAGAACAGTTTCACTGAGAGTCAAGCTGACTCATTTTAATCAGCTCTAAAAGCCTTGAGAGGGAAAGGGAGAGCAAGACTGATGTAAATCAGGGCATAAGGTTAATGCATGAACATCCCAGTATCTGTTCATCTTCTGAAAAGAGAAAAGATATTTTCCCCTGCTTTTTCCTAAGTATGTACGTATATGTGTAGGGAAGGGGGAAAGGGAGGGAACAAAAAAAAGACAGTGAATTAAAAAGGAAATGGGAGTGTGCTTCCAAGTAATGCATACTTTGATCCATGCCACTTGCTTCTGCCCTTCCTGCAACGTCCTTGACCCTGAGATCATCTGATAGATTTCCTGGAGGGGACCATGCTGACTCAGTGCTCTGTTAAGCTTGTCTTTCTCCTTCCCTCCTTCATTCCCTTCCATATTCCACTGAGAGGATCTCAGATTGCCCAGAGCAGACCAAGGGCCCCAGAGCAGGGCTGCCCTCCCCCTGCCTCTTCCCTCTAAACACACATACAGTCCCATGGGAAGGAGAGATCTGCACACTAAGCTCTTAGCCAGAGCAAAGAGGAAGAGATATTGAGTTATTGTGATTGATGATGGCAGCGCTCAGCCCAGCCCTGCCCCCTCTGAGGAGTGGTATTCAGCCAAAAGGAACCCTCAGAATGAGCTATGAATGGGCTAGTGAAATCAGAGACAGGCCTGAGGTAGACAAGGGGGGCTTAGGGAGAGATCTAAGGAGGGGAGCTTCTTAATATCTGTATAAATGCACATAGAATTCATGTCAGAAGAGTCCATTGTGCATGGCATGTAAATATTTGAGGCAAAGCTGATATAAAAAAGTGTTATGGCCTAGTGAATAACCTGGCCCTACTGCAGTTAGGAAGGCTGGACACTCCCCCCTCTACCCTTTAGCATCAGAAAGAGAATGGAGGGTTTAGAAGTGGTACTTTTGAAGTGATCCAGGCACATATGACAGATGAGAATTGGAAAGGGCCTCAGCGGTCTTTGAGTGTAATTCATACACCCAAAAAGAATTCTCACCATAATGATTAAAGATACCCACAGAGGTGTTATCCAGAACTCCTCAAGTCAGCACCCTCTTCCTCTGGACAGCTCCAGTTAGTAAAGCCTTTATCCTGAGTCAAGAATTAATCTAACCTTTTGCAATTCAGACCCAGTTTGGCTAGTCCTCCTTTCTAGAGCCAAACAAAACAAATCCAGTTCTCCTGCTACATAACACCCCGTGTCCCCCACCATTTTCTCTTCTACAATC
>NW_025382572.1:0-4703 GCF_016433145.1 Gracilinanus agilis | reverse complement strand
GGCTCCTGTTTCTTGCCTGTGGAATTCTTGAGCTTCCAATGATCCGCTTCGGAGAGGGTATGTCCTCAGTCTAAGGGGCATCTCTTTTGACTCTCACATCATCCCTGCTCCTGCCTTATCAAGAATCCTGGTCTTAAGAATCCAAAGAGCTGGGTTTGAGGCTCAGCTATGTGATTTTAGACAGGTCACCTCACTTCTCTGAGCCTCAGTTTCTTCCTCTGTAAAATGATGTTGGGACTAGATCAAAGGGTACCTTTTAGCCTTCACAGCAACTCTTACTTTGCAGTATTCCTTCCTTTTTTTTTTTTTTTAAAAACCCTTAACTTCTGTGTATTGTCTCATAGGTGGAAGAGTGGTAAGGGTGGGCAATGGAGGTCAAGTGACATGGCCAGGGTCACACAGCTTTGCAGTATTCCTTCTACCCAAATCACCTGAAATCCTTCCTAACTCCAGGGCTGAGGGGCTACCTCTCCCCTCCCCAATAAAACTCTTATGATGTAAACTCTGGGAGACATAAGGCTATTTGGGGTCCATGCCACTTTGCATGAAAAAATGCCACTCGCTACAAATATTTACTCTTTCCCATTCACTTTTCTGAAGAAAAAAAAATTGCTTAAAATTTTTTAATTCCATTTTTCATCTCCTAATAACCTTTTCTGGTACCCATAAGCCCTTGTGAGTCAAGTTAAACAAACATTTCCATTCCTAAACAAAGGGGAGGGGCAGAAGTTACCTTAAACCTTCGTCCCTCCCCAAAATGCTATTCCTAGTAGTTAGGTTTCAGCAAAGGCTATTGTCAACCCTCCTCAGACATCTGAAGAGCTCAGGCTCAAATTCACTTTTAATTTTAACTACATCTGGTCCTAGCCAGTTGATACATTATATTGGATATTGGATATTGGATATTGGAGATATATATATATATTGGATGGAGATAAGAATGAGGATTTTGTTTTAATTCGGGTGGGACTAACAGCTTAAAAACCTCCAATAAGCCTCAGAGACAGGCTGGCAGGAGTAGAGGATACCATGCAAGTACAAAACCATTTCCTTTATCTGAAAATTGCCTATACGTGTCCCTTGCCCATTTATCCATTGGGGATGGCTTGAGTTTTTGGACAAATGATTTAGCTCCTTGTATATTTGAGTATTTAGACCTTTGTCTGAGTTTTTGGTTATAAAGATTTTTTGCCCCAATTTGTAACTTCCCTTCTAATTGTAGTAGCATTGGTACAAAACCATTTCCTATCACTCTTTGCTCCTCATATTATACTGTTGCTGGGAGAGACATCCTGGACATACACAGTCCAGCTAAAGTAATGAAGCGCACGCTCGGACAAGCAGGAAGCTTTTTTCATAAGCTTTAAAAAAGAAAAAAAAAAAAGCATTTTATAGCTATAAAACTAGCCCAAAAGATTAAATTTAAAATGCTTTTAAATTAAGGACTGGAGTGCCTAGGAGGGTGTTGGGGGACCCCACGGAGGCTAAAAATACACTTGTTGAATGCAAGATGAGCCTCCCTCAGTCTGGAGAGGCCAGTTGGTGACGGGGTGACAAAAGTTTTTGTTTTTGCTACTGCAACTCCCAATTGCCAGTTACTAAAACTTGTAATCTGCCTGTTGAAGAGTCCTTACTCCAAGGGAATCTTCCATGAACAGGTCAAGACAAGAGAAAATGAAGATAAATTGCCCCTTTCTGAGAGTTTTAGAGCTTTGGGAAGGCCCTATCGCCTTGGCATAGCATGTAAGACAGAATTTCTTCATCCCCATTCATTCTCACCAGGGCGAAAGCACAACGTAAAAAGGAGTGACTTGGGGGCAGCTGGGTAGCTCAGTGGATTGAGAACCAGGCCTAGAGACAGGAGGTCCTAGGTTCAAACCCNCTAGGTTCAAACCCGGCCTCAGCCACTTCCCAGCTGTGTGACCCTGGGCAAGTCACTTGACCCCCATTGCCCACCCTTACCACTCTTCTGCCTTGGAGCCAATACACAGTATTGACTCCAAGATGGAAGGTAAGGGCTTAAAAAAAAAAAAAAAGAATGACTTTAGTTTCTCTAAAAGGCTAAAAAGTCATCAGACATAGACGCCTCTTCTTCCTTTTTATTCCTATAAACTATTATCCATAATTCAGGCCTTCGGAGACACCTTAAAACCCAAATTCTTCAAATTTTATTTCCCTGTCCACACTCTTGATATCTATTCATCTGTCAGGATATCAGATTAACTTTTTAAACCTATTTTCCCAAACTTCTCCCATCACTCCCTTAGACTTGAGCCTGTTCTCCGAATGGTATCTTGATTTCCTACCTTTGTCCATTATAAAACACTGAGTGTGTCTTTGCATTTTTATAGAGATATGCATATATGTATATAGAGACATTCACATTTATGGCACTGAAAATATAAAGGAGAGCTCTGCACAGTGGCTATATTGTAGACAATGAGGTTTAACTGAGGCATACATAATTATTGCTAAATGAAAATGTCAAGGTGAAAAACAAGTTAATTCTTGCCTTCAAGAAACTTATCTTTATTTATATACAAGTATTTTATCTTTTAAATTTATTTTTATTTTATTGATTATGAAAATTTCCCCATGGTTACATGATTCATATTCTCTCTACCCTCCTCCCTCCCATAGCCAATGCACAATTCAAGTGGGTTTTACATGTGTACACAAGTATTTTATTTTTTTAAATTTATTTTTAATTTATTGATTAATTATGGAAATTTTCCCATGGTTACATGATTCATTTTCTCTCTCCCCTTCTCCCACCCACCTCCCATAGCCAACGCACAATTCAAGTGGGTTTTACATGTGTACCTAACTATTTTATTTTTTTAATTTATTTTTACTTTATTGATTAATTATGAAAATTTTCCCATAGTTACATGATTCATATTCTCTCTCCCCTCCTCCCACCTCCCTCTCATTGCCAACATAAAATTCCACTGGGTTTTATGTGTATACAAGTATTTTATTTTATTTTTAAACCCTTAACTACTATGTATTGGCTCCTAGGTGGAAGAGTGGTAAGGGTGGGCAATGGGGGTCAAGTGACTTGCCCAGGGTCACACAGCTGGGAAGTATCTGAGGCCAGATTTGAACCTAGGACCTCCTGTCTCTAGGCCTGACTCTCAATCCACTGAGCTACCCAGCTGCCCCCAAAAGTATTTTAAACAAATTGAAGGAATGAGTGTCTTTCCTTACCAGTTCTTTTGCTTACTAAAATTCTACCAGTTCTTTTTAAGGGCCAGCTCACAGGACAACCATCCACTACTACCTCCACCAGAAGGGAGGTCTGGACAGGATTCACCACAAGGGGTCCATTTTTTTTTTTCCTCCAAATACTAGCATTCAAATGAATTTGAAACACAAGTGTTATGGCCATGGTTTAATGAACTGGTGAATGAAGACTAGGCCAGATTCCCAAACTGTTTTATATCTTCAAAGGGTAAAAGATTTCAATCCATTTTCAGCATTCCATCAATAAATTTTTTAAAATGTCAATTACATTTTAAAATTAAATTTTTAAAAACTTTAAATCAAAGCATTTAAATAAGCACCCTTTATGAGTTAAAATGGAGGTAGCTAGGTGGCTCAGCACATAAGAGTGTTAGGATTAGAGTAACAAACACCTGTTTAGTTTATTTAGATCACTCACTGGTGTGACCCTGGGCAAGTCACTTAACCTCTGTTTGCCACCAGAGAAGGAAGAGTTGGACAAGACTGAATAAAATGAACCAGGCAAAATGCAGGACTCCAAGGATATACAAATAGCATAAATGGAATGGATTCATCCTAGAATTTTGTCTCAAATTAAATTTTTTCCCCATGACATCTTAACAGAAGATTTAAAAAAACCATCCCAGATGCCAACTCTAAATCTCTCACTCATTTTTCCAAAACCTTTCAAAAGAATCACAAAGAAAATCCTCTCTGGGGCAACAATTATTGTTTTATTGTTTTCAGTTTGGAGTAGTTTGCTATTTCCTTCTCCAGCTCATTTTACCAATAAAAAAAATGGAGGCAAACAAGTTTAATTAAATGACTTGCCCAGGGTATCTAAGGCTACACTGGAATTCAGGTCTTCCTGACTCCAGGTCTGGGATTTTATATATCTATATATATAGGGAATTTCTCCCTCACACAGCAGTGAGCACGAGGCTCTTAACGAGGCAGGTTAGGGGCTGTGAAAATGGGGCTTTGAGGGTGCAGGACAGAAACTTCCAAAGTTGGGGGACCCTTATTCAGAAAGTGAGACAGTGGAAAGGGCAGGCGTGGGGGCAGAAAAGGCTGGTGTAAAATTTAGGATATAATTACCTAGGGGGTGAAGGAGGCTATAGAGCATCCCCCTGAGACACTGGCTTACATAAGAGTGAGAAGAGAAGAGGAAGTGGGAAGGCTGTCTGTGGGGATGGGGGATTGGAGGGGATCTTCCTGGTCACTGAGGGCAAAATGAGGAACAACTTCATTTGTAGAAAACGATGAGAGGCAGTAGCTGAGAGTTTCTGCAGTCATACCAACCCGAGGGGTTCAGTTCCCAAAAGAATAGAAATATACCTTCCACATAGAAAAGACCCTGGGGGCTTTCCACTTCAGGAATCTTTATAAATACATAATGTATATTTATAAATAAATATAAACAAATAAATCTTTAAACAGGAAGACAAAACTGAAATTTACTTCAGGAATCTTTATAA
>NW_025382571.1:0-3066 GCF_016433145.1 Gracilinanus agilis | reverse complement strand
TTTTATTTATATATTAAAAATATATTAATTAGCTCTATATATGTATAAATACACATCTACAGAAAATAGTTAAATACCAGATCATTTGGGAGGGAGGGCACTAGCATTAGGAGGAATCAATAAAGCTTCATTCAGAAGATTGTTCATACACATTAACTCTATGTGTATGCCATATCTATTTTTATATCTACTGTCCCCACCATTAGTATGGAAACTAATGGAAGAATTGCTTCCTTCTCTGTGCTTTTATTCCCAGAGCCCGGCACCTCATAGTTAATTGATTGAAGGGATGACTAACTCATTGGATGACAGAATCAGAATTCAAAAATATCTCAACAGACTTGAGCATTAGGCCAAATTTTATAGGGATTAATATAAAAGCTTACCCTTAGTTTCAAAAAACCCAACCTCATAAGTACAAGATAGGAAGACATGGCTGGGAAACAGTTTGAGAAAAGGTCTGGAGGTTTTAGTGGATTACAAGATCAGTGATATTGTTCAGATGTTTTGGGAGCGTCTGAGTCTTCATGACCCCATATGGAGTTTTCTTGGCAAAGATACTAGAGTGGTTTGCCATTTTCTTCACCAACCTCATTTGACAGATGAGGATCTGAGGCAAACAAGGTTAAGTGACTTGCCCAGGGTCATACAGCTAGCAAATGTTTGAGGCCTGAATAGAACTCAGGAAGAGGAGTCTTTTTTTTTATATATAATTTTTTAAATTTAGAATCTTTTTCTATGGTTACATGATTCATTATCTTTCCCTCCCTGCTCCCAGAACCGACAAGCAGTTCCACTGGGTTATACATGTGTCATTGTTCAAAACCTATTTCCATGTTATTCATATTTGCAATAGAGTGAGCTGTTAACATCAAAACTCTAATCATATCCCTATTAAACTACGTGATCCATCATGTTTTTCTTCTGCGTTTCTGCTCCCACAGTTCTTTTTCTGGATATGGATAGCATCTTTCTCATAAGTCCCTCAGAGTCGTCCTGGATCATTACATTGCTGCTAGTAGATTATTACATTTGATTGTGTCACAGTGTATCCGTCTCTGTGTACAATGTTCTAAGAGGAGCCTTTTTTATTCCAGACCTACCATTCTATCCACTGCACCATCTAGCTGCTCTGACAGGTTCAGAACAAGTCAGCACCATGACATCAGAGCTAATAAAGCTAATATGATCTTGGGCTGAGGGTCTAGGACTAGAGAAGTGATAATACCCTTGTACTCTGCACTAGTCAGGCTACATCTGGAGTGCTATATTTGGATTTCTGGGCACCACTGTTCGAGAAAGATTGATAAACTAGAGAACCTCTAGAAGAAGACAGATGAGGGACAGCTTTGAATTCATGCCATCTAGGGATTGATTAAAGAACCTGGGGATCTTTAGTCAAGAGCAGAAAAGACTTAAGGGGATATGATACTTATATTTATATACTTAAATGTTGTCATGTGGAACAGAAATTGAGCTTATTCTATTGGGCCCCAAAGAGCAAAATTAAGTAGCAATTGGTAGAAGTTGTAAAGATGCAAATTTAGACTCAACATGAAGAGATAGTTCCTAACCATTAAAGCTGTCAGAAAGTGTAATGGCCTGCCCATCAAAGGCTAGAGTATGGCCACTCTTTGGGTATGTTGTAGAGGGATCTTCTAGCCAATGCAGCACTCCCACCAAACCAGATTAAAATGTAATTGGGAAATACATACTTAACAGAATAAGTGAAAATACAATAGAAAACAGGTAATGTTAATATATACTGGACTATTAGCTATTCCTCAAGCCTGATATTCCGTCTCTAGCCTCCATGCATTTGTAAAAGTCTTACCCCAACATGTGATGGATGAGAACAATTTGTTTCAACAGCCACAAAGGTGGCTGAAAGGTGCTGTGGAGTTACTAGAGCTAGGTCAGATATAAAAGATGCCAAGGTCAGCCTCTGCATCCTGAGCCACAGCTATCCTGACTTTTGTCTTGCCATTGTATTTGGAAGACTCTGGAAGAGAGGATGAGGCTGGCAACTTTATGCAGCTCTGACTCACTTGAATCAAATTCATGAGCAAGTCAAAACATCACCCTGTGAAGTCATTGGTCCTTGTCAAAACCAAAGGATAGACAACAACAATCTCATGCCTGGAATACACTCTCTCTTCATAACTTCCTCTCAGAATCTTTATAATAAATGTTTGAAATAAATTGAATTTAGTTTGAGGTATTAAAGACTTGATTCCAAGTTCAGCCCTCTTCCCACTACTTCATATTCCTTGGAAGCACCGTGTTTCCTTCTTTCCTATTATGACCTACTGTGGGTATACTTCCTTAGAGAAACACTCATTTTTTATTCATTTCATCCACTTGATGGATTGAGAGATGGAAGCCCAGGGGTTGCTGCTGATAGTATGATTTGGCAGATGAGCCTGGCCCAGGGCTCTCAGTAAAGCTCTCTGGAGTCTGTTTCCTCTAGTGTTTCAGGTAAACAGGAGTCTCTTCATTCACCTACTGAAGTTATAGAAGTCATTTCTATCAGTGCTGTTGAATCATGTTTTAGAAAATTGAACTGGACTTGTAGTGGAAAGAGCCTCTGAATGAGAAATTCTCAGCTTGCTGTAAGATGGGGAAGGAGGGAACATTTCCAAGCAGTACAGATTCTCTGAGGCCAGAAATATTTGACTTTCTCTCTTTCTTTCTTTCTTTCTTCCTTTCTTTCNTGAGCAAGTCAAAACATCACCCTGTGAAGTCATTGGTCCTTGTCAAAACCAAAGGATAGACAACAACAATCTCATGCCTGGAATACACTCTCTCTTCATAACTTCCTCTCAGAATCTTTATAATAAATGTTTGAAATAAATTGAATTCAGTTTGAGGTATTAAAGACTTGATTCCAAGTTCAGCCCTCTTCCCACTACTTCATATTCCTTGGAAGTACCGTGTTTCCTTCTTTCCTATTATGACCTACTGTGGGTATACTTCCCTAGAGAAACACTCATTTTTTATTCATTTCATCCACTTGATGGATTGAGAGATGGAAGCCCAGGGGTTGCTGCTGATAGTATGATTTGG
>NW_025382570.1:0-3204 GCF_016433145.1 Gracilinanus agilis | reverse complement strand
TTTATATCATTTATATGTTCTCCCATTTATTCCTCTCTTTTTTATGTTTCAGAGAATCATCCTATACAACTAAGAATTTTAAAGAGTAAAAGAAAAATGAAAAAAAATTGATCAACTTATTAAAAATATCTGATATTATCAAAACTATTCATTATAATAAATAATTTTCAAAAAAAGAAAAAAAGGAAGGAAAGTAAAACAGTAACATTTAACAAAACAGTGTAAAATACTGATGCTAAATCTAATGGACTCTGAATAAAAGAGCCAAAAAGAGATATGTTATATATATATATATATATATATATATATATATATATATATATCTTCTTTTGGGGATCAAGCCAATTCTTTAAAATTCCTTCAGTTGTTTTGAGGAAGTTATTCTTTCCATTTATGTTCCATTGTATATTGTTTTTCCATTGTGCATATTATTTTTTGGATTTTGCTTATTTTGCTTTATATGAGTTCATATAACAATTTTCTGTATTTGTCATTTCTTACTACTACAGTAAGAGTTCATTATATTCATGTGACACTGTTGAGCCATTCCATCCAATTTTATGGACCCACTGAAATTAAATAAGAAAAGTATATATATGCATATATACACATGGATACACATGATATATATTGTGCAAATACATTTATGTGGGTGTATGTAACATGATCTTGGCCCTCAAGGAAGCTATGGATATGACATAAAGAACCCATTTTAAATTGTATGTCAGTAGGAGTATTCCTGATGTGAATATTTGCTTCATTGATGTAGACCAGCAAAGTCCTTTGGAAATTGTCAGTCACCAAAGGTGCTAAGAAGTTGAATGACTTACCTATAACCATACAAGGTCAATGGCGTATGGGATAATGGAGGGACTAAGGCCAGTCATGCCCAATCCTGCATTTAAGCAATACATCAGAATAAAGAAATGATGGCCAAGAAACAAAATAAGGAAAAATCGTTATGACTTCTCTCCCTCCCTTCCTCCTTCACCTCCCAGCCAAAAGTCATAAAATTCTAAATAGATTGGGATAAGCTATCAGAAGATACTATAATCTTCTTTAGCATCTCTAAAATTAGAGCTAATAGATTTCTTTTTGAATGATTTATAAAGTGTGTGAGAGGCAGAAGGATGAACTAAATTATTTCTTGAATCTTTTTATGGCCTTAGGATAATGAATGTCCCCAATCTTAAAACATAAACCTCTTTCTTTGGATAAGTTAACTTCAGTAAACACTTAGTAAGCAACCTCTATGTGTCAAATATTAGAGCAGTAAGATTTTCATGATGCTTCTAAATTGACCATACTAAGAAAATGCTATAAGTTTCTAATAATTATTCATCAGTACCTTATTACTGTCTAGATACCACCTTGATATTTTGACTCGACACAATTGGTCTTGACAGAGACGTTCCATGTGATTGGTTTGAGGAGAAAACCTTCTGTTGTCATAAGGCGGAATTTTCCCAATTCAACCTAGCATATCTTCCAAGAAAGGATGACAAAAGGCTCCTTTTAACACACACACACACACACACACACACACACACACACACACACACACTTCATGGTAGTAAAGAAATGGAAACAAATTACATGTCATAGTACCTAACAGTGAGCCTTAATAAATATTTTTTTGTTTTTAATCATTTTTAAGAAAGCAAAAAAAAATCATTTTGATTTCTTCATTGATTACCCCCTCTTCACAGATTTAGGGGGCATAAGTCTTCACAGTAAGATAGAGTATGAATTTTGTACCTTTGGTAGGAATCATCTTATCTCTATGTTTTTTACTACAAGGCTAACAGACATTCAGTCTACTTCACTCTCTCCTTCATGGCCAAATTAGGACTATTCAGAGCGATAAGCTAAACACCGTGCTTAGAGAATAGGAAAGAATGGAAATGATTTCAGTATGCTAAAGGAGAAATGTGGGTTACATTAGGCAAGAGAAAAAAGGTTTATCATGCTTGAAGAGGGGCTTCAAATGGCAAATGTCAGTTCTTACAAAAGCCAATTCTTACATAATAGATGCTTCCTTTTCAGAGAAAATGTACGTGGAAAGTTACAAGATTCTTTGGAATCTCTTCTTGTAAGAGAGGACTATTGTATGCTTTAATTTTCAAATCCATGTGGATGCAGAACTCCACAGTCAAAAGAAAAGTTTGGGCTTTTATTTGAAAGACTCTGGCAAGAGAACCCCATTCTCTGAAGTATCAGGCTGGCCCCTACATTTATTAGATAAACATCTATTTCCCTTTGACTGGCCTGGCCATACACTAGAGTACTTGTGTATATATTCTTGGAATGCCCCAAATGATCAACTTTCAGGTTGACAGTCTGAGATATAATGCAAGAAAAACTTTAATCCATTCCAAAGGGGCCAAAGGGGAAAAGGCTACAAGGTTGAAGATTAAAAAAAAGCAGAGAATTTTCAGGAAAATATGCAAGGGACCAATAAATATATTTTTACATTGTAGTTATAGTCTTATTCCCCCCCAACATAAAATCGTATTCCAAAAAAACAAATATAAATATTTGCCTTCCTGACCACTTTTCCTCCTATTCAAAATATATTTTAATTAAAATTCCATCAACAAGTGTACTAACTCAACACAACACAAACAGCGAAAAAGATTGTAAAGTTGCCATAATTCTTGTGATTTTCACTTTGTTAATTAGACCCAACAAATATAATGTAAGATTTAGTAGTCGTTATTCTCAAAATGCATTGTTAATGTGATAAGTATGACAATTGTGGGGAAAGGAATGATGGTTCAAGTGTTCTAGTGAGATCTGTGAAGGATATTCTCTGGGTCACACAGCTAGGAAGGACCTTTTTCTGGGCGAGGTCCTCTCTAGTTCCTCCAGGTGTTAGTGGTTTCTCTCTTAAACATACTTTATATCTGTTTGCATGAGTTTGGACTCTTTTCATATGGGTATTCATTGCCTCTCCCTTTAGAATGCAAGTTCTTTGCGAGTTGGTGCTCTTTTCTTGTTGGCTTTGTAAGTTCAGCTCCTAGCACCATAGTAAGTCAGTTAATACATATTTATTAGGCATCTATTATGTTCTAGACACTGTGCTCCATAGTAAAGACACAAAGGAAGTAAAAAAAAAATAATCCTTTCCTTTAAAGAACTCACCAACTAATGAGAAAGGCATCATAAAAACAAATTATATATAGGATAAATAGGAAAAAATAA
>NW_025382569.1:0-6365 GCF_016433145.1 Gracilinanus agilis | reverse complement strand
AGCCCTCATTGCTTCTTTTTGCCCTTCTGCCAAATCAGATTGGACCTCGTGAAAGGATGCTCAGACATTTTCACTTACATGAGCATATTTTATAAGTTGGAATTTGGAGTGTCGGTGAAATTGCACAAAGTGTTAATGGAGATGCTTAAAATAAAATCTGAACTAGGGCAGGCTTCTACAGATGCTGATGAAGCCTCTTTGTGCCCAGGATAATTCCACTTTCTTCTCAAGTCTTTGCAAACAAGTAAGCTAGGACTTTGAATATGAATAGAATTAGAGGCCAAAATTTTTTTTGGCCTCTTTAAATGAATATATCCAGAGTTATAATCTGTGTTCAAAACTCTGATATGCCCTTTACTCATTGAATCAACCATATCTCACCTGAGAATGATACTTGCTTTGTGAACCTCTCCAGATCATAGAATTATAGGGATACAGAGTTGGAAGGGACCCAATGTAGTCCTACCTCATCAATTTGCAGATGAGGAAACTAAGGACCAAGGAGTGAAATTAGGGTCGTACAAATGGTAAGTGTCAGAAGCAAGACTTTAACTCTTCCGATTCATAAGCCAGTACTCTTTTGACTATCTCATGCTGCTGGTTACACTTGCAAACTATAAAAGTTCTATATAAAATTTACTACCATCATAATTACTCATATTTTCGCTTAGAACTATGATTTCACCCATATGGGAATTCCTTCCACCAAAATAGATGGGCAGTCCTCTCTAGCATAGAGCAATGGTTTTCAATTTGTTTCCCTCAGGATCATTTTACAGTCTTAAAAATTATTGAGGATCACCCAAAGAGCTTTTGCTTATGTGGGCTACCAATATTTATCAGACTAGAAATTAAAATGTTTTAGTATTATGATAAAAATAGGACCATATTTTGAGAACCACCATCTTAAAGAATTGCCATGGAATTCGGTGATTAAGTGATTTGCCCAGGATTACATGCCTACTTTAGACCAGAGACATAAAGTCTTACACCTAAGTCTTCCTGATTCTAGACCTAGCCTTCGATCCATAGTACTCCTAAGCTATCTCTCAGACAGCTGTGGTGCATTGGGATGGAGCTCTGGACCTGGAATCAGAAAGACTTGAGTTCAAATGTGGCCTCAGTTCAAATGAGGCAGTTGGGTGGCTCAGTGGATTGAGAGTCAGTCCTAGAGAGGGAGGTCCTGGACACATCCTAACTGTGTAACCCTGGGGCGAGTCATTTAACCCCCATTGCTGAGTCCTTAACACTCTCCTGCCTTGAAACCAATACACAGTATTGATTATAAGAGGGTTAAAAAAAGATATACACAAACCATGTGACCCTGGACAAATCACTTTACCTCTTACCTCAGGTTCCTCATCTGTAAAATAAAGATAGTGCCTACTTCAGGGTTGTTACTGAGGAACAGATGAGATTAAATGTATAAAGGGCTTTACAAATCTTGAATATAAATGCTAGCTGTTATTAGATATTATTGTATTATTACTAATAAATAACATTATTCTGATGATGATGATGCCTTGAACCAAACTTTTTGTTTTTCATCTTACCTGGAACTTTAAATTTTTGCTTATCATTCTTTGGACTACTCCCATGCAGAGAATGGCAGTCCTTGAAAAGAATGAATGAGCTGTACATTCTGTCCCCCCCCCCTTCCATCTCTATGACTCTGCAATATTTCAATACCATGGGCAATTAACAGGGAATACATTTGTTCTCTCAGATCATTATTATGGATTTTTCAACTACTCTTGTTGATGTTATAGATTTTAGCAACACATAGCTTCCCTTTCAAATTAATAATGTAAGGCGTTGCTATACAGTATTGTGAATTTTCTTCCTCAGTGCAATGAAATTTCTTTTGTTGGTAATCTGTTTGACAAAAGAGTGTGGATAACTTCAAAATCTTACCTAAGGGTCTATGTGGCCCCTAGACACAAAGTAGAGCAGAAACTGGATTTTATATCTAATCATAGTCCCTGATCCTGGAATTTCCTTCAACCCTAGTGTCTCACTAAGAAAGGCTAATTTTAGCAACACCTTTTCTCCTCAATCTCCTCCCTCTTCTCTGAATTCATAGGTTTCTTGTAGTACTAAGAAAAGTTGATGTGGATTTGTGAGAAGCCAGGCATACCCTCTGTCTCTGTCTCATCTCTGTCTCTCTCTCTCTTCATTTGTTCATTCACTCATTAAATTTTTTAACATTAATATTTTTTTTATTTTTAGTTTCAGATTTTCTTTCTCCTCTTATTCCTCCCCTACCCCTTGAGAAAGGGACATGATATTATATTAATTATACATGTGAAGTAATGCAAAACATTTTCAAATTAACCATGTTTCAAAAGAAAGCACATACAAGAGAAAGAGAAAGAAAATGAATAATAAAGTATGCTTTAATCTGTTCTCAGAGTTCATCAGTTTCTCTCTCTGGAGGGCAGATAACATTTTTCATCAGGGATCCTATGGAATTGTCTTGATTAGGTAGCTGTCTTTCACTGTATTTTTATTGTTATATAGTAACAGCAATAATGTAATAATGATCAATTACTACATTATTGCTATTACTATATGCAATGTTCTCTTGGTTCTGCTGACTTCACTTTGCATCAGTTCATATAAGTTTTCTCAAGTTTTTCTGTAACTATCCTATTTGTCATTCTTACAGTACAATAGTATTCTATCACAATCATATACCACAATTTGTTCAGCCATTCACCAATTGATGAGCATTCCCTCAATTTCAAATTCTTTGCCACTACAAAAAGATTTACTATAAATATTTTTGACCAAGTAGATCTTTTTCCCTTTTCAGAATGTTTTTAAATAACTTGAAGGAAATTTTTTATTTCAATTAGAAGTAAGTAAAATAAAGTTACAATTTTCCCCCCATTAATTTCATGGATCTTCTAAAATCTATCCACAGACCCCAGGTTAAGAACTCCTGTTCTACGAGATCGATAGATTGAATTTTTTTTTGTTTTTGTTTTTTCTTTCAAGAAAAGGCTGAAATGCTGTTGCTCCTCCTACCCTTAGATGAAGGAATTGTCCACAGTGTGTCCTAACCTCTCTCTAGTTTTCTTTAACAGACTTTCTGGGAACAGCATTTTTATTCTTCACTTAATATTCTAATTAAATGTGCAAATTTAAATTGATTTTTAGGTCTACTATCACACTGTTTGTAATTTCTAGTTTCATTTCAGAGTACTTAACTTTATATACTTAGGATAAATGGAGTCCTCCTCCCACCCCCCAAAAATGGGTTACTGTATCAGGACTTCTCAAACACCCCAATTCATGGACTAACACTTAAGATATACTTTTTTCCTTCCTGGAGTCCGATTCAATTTTTCCACTAAAATCTAGGTGACTTTCCGGATATGAACTCTGTGTACTCTTTCTTAGAAAAATTATATTTGATTGTGATGTATAGAGAAAAAAAACCTGAGTTCCATAATAATAATAATAGTAACCAACATTTATATAGGGCTTTTACAGTTTATAATGTGCTTTAAATATATTTATCTTCTGATTCCCACAACAAGCCTGTGAGGTAGGTGAATAAGCCCCAGAGGTTTATTCCTGAAAGGCTCCATTGTGAAGAAGAAAGTTCCTGATCCAATCATACTGGACGGCAATTTAGAACCATGCCAAAAGGGCTATAATACTGTGCATACCCTTTGAACCTATTATGCCACTACTGGGTCTGTATCCCAAAAAGGTAATAAAAAAGGGGGAAAGGAGCTACTTGTACAAAAATATTTATAGCAGATCTTTTTGTGATAGCAAAGAATTGGAAATTGAGCAGATGTCCATCAATTGGGGAATAGCTGAACAAATTGTGGTACAGTTGGTGATGGAATATTATTGTGCTAAAAGAGATGATAAACAAGATGATTTCAGAAAAAGCTGGAAAGACCTGCATGAACTGATTCAGAGTGAAATAAACAGAACTAGGAGAACATTGTACATAGTAACAGCAATATGACAATGTACAATTTGTACACTGTACTGTAAAATTTGACTACTCTCAGCAATGCAATGATTTGGGACAATCCTGAAGGACAATTGAGGAATGGCTAAACAAATATTTGGTTCATAAATAGTTTGGAATATCACTGAAATGATGAAAGAGATAAATACAGAGAAGCATGGAAAGCCATATAAAAGGAGTCAGAATGAAGTAAGCAGAACCCAGTAAACAATATACACAATAATGACAGCAGTATAAATGGAAGGAATGACAGAGACACCAAAAGTGAGTGTTGAAAAATTATAAAGAATAAGCAAGACTCAAAAGAAGAGAGGTGAGAAGACACTCCCAACTCCTAGTTTTCTTTTCTTTTTTTTAAACTCTTACCTTCTATCTAAGAAGCAATGCCAAGTTTTGATTCCAAGGCAGAAGAGTGGGAAAAGCTAGATAATGGGGGTTACCGTGACTTTCCAGGGTCTCACAGCTAGGAAGTCTCTGAGGCCAGATTTGAACTCAGTATCTAAGGCCTTGCTCTTTATCCACTGAGCCACCTAGCTGTCACCTACTTTTCTTTTTACCATCAAATTTTAAAAATTTATATCTTATTTTCATACTTTTAATTGCTCTGCCCTCCTTCCCTTACAACATGTTATCTCATTTTTTTTTTAAACCCTTGTACTTCGGTGTATTGTCTNAGGTTTGAACCTAGGACCTCCTGTCTCTAGGCCTGACTCTCACTCCACTGAGCTATCCAGCTGCCCCTATCTCATATTTTTTTAAAAAGGAAAAAAAGCAATTATGCAAAATTAAATAGCACATCAACTGATATAACACTAAATATCAGCATAAACTCTTATAAAGTAGCCATTTGGAAAGGTTCTAGAACATAGAATACTAGTGACTGATCAACAAGCATTGACGAACAAACCAGACTGTTATTTTGTAAAGCTGAAAGGAAGTCATAAAACATTAATCTTGCCATCCCCTATATGGAAAGTTACAAAAAACTGCACAGAAATAATCATGTAACTGTGGAAGAGAACCAAAGCCCACATGGCGAGCTGAGAAATAATGATTAGTATGTTGCATAAAATAATGCATATCTAATGATTTCTGAAACAAATCATTTACTCTAATCAAAGCCAGCTTTCTCAACCACTGGATTTGTCTTGGTTCCAGTAGAAAAAGAGGTAAATTTGGAATCAGAGGGCACAGATTCAAAGCCCAACTTTGCTCTTTATGATTCATGACTTTTGGGGAGTTATTGGACCATTCTGCCTCAATTTCCTCTTTTATAAAATGATAAATTCACCAGTTGATCTCATTTCCAGAGTAATATTCCTAACACAGAAATGTGACCATGACCTGCATGCCTTTGCACTAACTTATACTCTCATGCCTGGAATGTTCTCTCTCCTTTAGTTTTGCCCTTTAGAATCTCAAGATTCCTTGAAGTCTTAGCTCAAATGTTGCTTTCTAACAGGAGGCTTCTCCTGGTCCCCCTAGCTACTAATTCCTTCTCTTTTAAGGTTACCTTCTATTTGTTCCATATGTAGTTTGCAAATTAGACTTTTCAGGTAAGTATTACTTCTTTGCCTTTCTTTGTATCTTCAGGGCTTAGTCCAATGACTGACAGATTTTTGTTGTTCATTGTTCAGTTGCATCTGACTGTTCATGACCCCATTTGGGGCTTTCTTTGCAAAGATACTGGTAGTTTGCCATTTCCTTCTCCAGCTGATTTGACAGATGAGGAAACTGAGGCAAATAGGGCAAAATGACTTGCCCAGGGACACACAAATAATATCACTTTGAATTCAGGTCTTCCTGACTCCAGTCCAGCACTTTATGCACTATGGCATAACCTCATTGCCCACAGACCACTAAAAGATTAAGTGAATTTCCCAGGATCACACAACTAGTATGTATCATAAGTGGAATCTGAATGTAGACCTTCCTAGTTTTGAACATGGATCTCTATCCATTATATCTTGCTTCCTCTGTTTAGGAATTAGGATTATAATAGTCTCATAAAAAGTATCTCATAGACTATGTTCCTTATTAATTTTGTGAATAAAAAATTGGTATAGAATTGGTATTAATAATTTCTTAAAATATTGGTTAAATTCTCCTATAGATGACCTCAACCTTTTGTATTTTTTTTTGTCTTTTGTAGTTCTTTTATACCCAGTTCAATTTATATATCATTTAGGATTTCTACATAGTGTTCTGTTATTAAGGGCATTTTATATTGCTACAGAAAAGCCTTTGTTTCTTTTAAATTCTCTTGATTTGCTACAAATAACTGGATACAATAGTTTTGGGTAATCTTTTTTCATTCTTCTCTATAGTTGAATTAATTTTGTGCTCAGCCAATATATATATATATATATAT
>NW_025382568.1:3934-4498 GCF_016433145.1 Gracilinanus agilis | reverse complement strand
AAGTGACCCTGCTCAACATCTTGATCTTCAGCAGCTAGCAGGCTTCACATCTAATCTCCTGCAGTCATTCAAAGCTCTCTTTGGAGAATTTCGTGAGTGCACTTGTCTTTTTAAGTTCATAACCCATCCACACGAGTGTGCAGTGGACAGTGCTGACCTGAGTTACATTCCCAGTGTCTCCATCAGAGATTTTGAGCTTCATGCTGCTGATCTGAAGGCCTCAGACATGTGGGTGAATAAGTTCAAGTCACTGAATGAAGATTTGGAAAGACTTACACAACAGCAAGCAGAGTTGGCGAGCAATCACAAGTGGGGAGAAATGAAAAATCTTCAACCCGCGGATCAGCTGATTGTCAAAACTCGTAACGCCCTTCCTGTCACATACTATACACTGCAGCGTGTGAGTATTGCTGTACTGACAATGTTTGGCTCTACGTATGCATGTGAGCAGTCTTTCTCACACATAAAGAACATTAAGACCAACCTAAGATCACGTTTAACAGATGGAAGTCTCAATGCCTGCATGAAGCTTAACCTCACCACATATCAACCAGACTACAAATC
>NW_025382568.1:0-3838 GCF_016433145.1 Gracilinanus agilis | reverse complement strand
ATCAGCAAAACCATGCAGCACCAGAAGTCACATTAATGGTAAGAAGTACTTTATTCATCATTGGTTAGCACATAATAACGTTATTAAAAATAGTTCAGAGACTTATTGTACTTTAAAAGTGTTGTTCTTACATAAAATGCACATATGTACTTGTATTCAGTGTTAAACATATTGTATGGCTCTCATAAAATTACATTTTTAAAAATGTGGCATTTATGGCTCTCATGACCAAAAAGGTTGCAGACCCCTGAGATAAACCCACGTAAATCATTAGCATTTCTGATATTTCCAACAAAATTCACCAGCAGGAGTTAGAAAGAGAAACTCAATTTAAAATCACTCTAGACAACATAAAATATTTAGTAATTTATTTGCCAAAACAAACAGAAGAATTATATGAACCCAACTACTAAATACTTTTTATACAACTAAAACTGGATCAAAATAATTGGAAAATCATTAATTGCTCATGGGTAGGATGAGCTGATATAAAAAATGACAATCCTATCCAAATTAATCTGCTTATTCAGTGCCATACCTCTCATATTACCAAAAAAGTTTTATAGAATTTGAAAAAAATTATAACAAAATTCATCTGGAAGAACAAAATATCAAGAATATTTTGGGAAATAATGGGGAAAATGTGAAGGGTGGTGGCCTAGCAGTACCAGATCTTAAAGTGTACTATAAAACACTGGTCATCAATAAATATGGTACTGGCTAAGAGTCAGAAGGGTGGACCAATAGAATAGACTAGGTTTAAATGACTTCTGCAACCTAGTGTTCAATAAACCCAAAGATCCCACCTTTTGGGACAAGAACTTACTTTTTGACAAAAACTGCTGGAAAAATTTGAAAACAATATAGGAATAATTAGGTTTAGATCAACATTTTACACCCTACACCAAGATAAATTCAAAATGGGTAAATAACTTAAATATAAAGAGTAAAATCATAAATAAATTAGGTGAACATAGAATAGCATAGCTGTCAGATCTGTGAAAAAGGAAGGAATTTAAGAACAAGTAAGAGATAAAGAGCATTAGAAAATGTAAAATGAATGATTGAGTATATCAAATTAAAAAGGTTTTGTAGAAACAAAACCAATGCAACCAAAATTAGAAGGAAAGCAATGAACTTGGAGAACATTTTTATAACAAAATTCTCTAACAAAGATTTAATTTCCCAAATACATAAGAAACTAAATAAATTTTACCAAAAATCCAGCCATTTCCCATTTGACAAATGGTCAAGGGACATGAATAGGCAGTTTTCACATGAAGAAATGAAAATTATCAATAAGCACCTGAAAAAGTGTTCTAAATTCCTCCTGATTAGAGATATGCAAATTAAAACAAAACTGAGGTACCTCCTCACACCTAGCAGACTGGCCAGTAAGGCAGCAAAAGAAAGTGATAAATGCTGGAGGGAATATGACAAAATTAGGACACTGATACATTCTTTATGGAATTGTGAATTGGACCAACAATTCTGTAGGGCAATTTGGAATTATAAACCAAGGGCTTTAAAAGAATGCTTGCCCTTTGATCTAGCCATACCACTGCTGCATTTGTACCCCAAGGAGATAATAAAGAAAAATACTTGTATAAAAATATTTATAGCTGCGCTCTTTGTGGTAGCAAAAAACTGGAAAATGAGGCGGTGTCTATCAATTGGGGAATGGCTAAACAAATTGTGGTATCTGATGATGATGGAATATTATTGTGCTGAAAGGATTAACTGGAGTATTTCTATGTAAACTGGAAAGATCTCCAGGAATTGATGCAGAGTGGAAGGAGTAGAAACAGGAGAACTTTGTTCACAGAGACTCGTACATTGTGGCACAATCGAATGTAACAGACTTTTCTACTGGCAGCAGTGCAATGACCCAGAACAATCTAGAAGAACTTCTGAGAAAGTGGCTCCTTTTCAGGTTTTCTTGGCAAAAATTAATGGAATAGTTTAGCATATCCTTCTCCAGTTCATTTTATATATTAGGAAACTGAGGGAAACAGAGTTAAGTGACTTGTCAGGGTCATACAGCTAGTAAGTGTCTGAGACAAATATGAACTCATGTCTTCCTGATTCTAACTCATGTGCTCTATATACTGTATCACCTAGCTGAGTCAAAGGAAGAGTTTTACAAATTATAAACTATAAAAATAGTTCCAAATTGCTTTCTAGGATACTTAGACTACTTCATAACCCAACTAACCGTGCACATGATTTCTCATACCATTTCAATATTTATTTTCCTTTCTGGTCAGTTTTGTCATTCTGATGGGTTTGCAGTGGGCACCTAGAATTGCTTAAATCTTTATTTTTCTAATTATTGGGGATTTAGTCCATTGTTTCCATATAGCTATTGATAGCTTGAGTTTCTCTAAAAACTGACTGTTCATATCCTTTAGCAATTTTTGAATTGAGGAACTGGGTATTAACTCACGAATCTGAGCAAGTACTTTATGTGCCTAGGAAATAAGATCTTTATTAGACAAATTTGATGATAAAGACTCCCACCTCCCCTCCCCCAGTTATCTACCTCCATATAATTTTAGCTGCATTATCTTCATAGAAAACTTTTAACAATTTACACCCTCAAAATTGTCCATTTTATCTTCTGTGATACACTCTCTTACTTTATTATGAAATTATCCCCTATCCATATATCTTAAAAATCATTTCTTTTTTAAAATTCATTTATGATGCCACCCTTTCTAAGTATTGCTATCATTAAGAGCTTAGTTTGTTTTACACTATATGCAATCTTGATCTAATCCTTGTTTTTGCCAGATTTCTTTCTACTTTTCCTAGCAGTTCTTGCCAAACTATGAGTCTCACTATGAGTCTTAGCTGAGCTCTTTTAGTTCATCACACACTACTATGTTTGGCTATGTAAGGCTACTGTGTACATTCACATTATTTGTTTCCTTTTTGTTAACTAATCATTTCCATTTATTGACTTCTTTATCTCTTGTTAACCATAACATTTCAGGGGATGATTATTGCTCAGTTGTAGAATTTGATCTCTAATAATTCTAGGCCTGCTTTCTTCTCATTCTTTCAATATTTTCTTTTAGAATCTTAACCTTTTGTTCTTCCAGATAATTTTCATTATTATCTTTTCTTGCTCAATAAAGGAATCTTCTGATAGTTCTATTTGTATAGCAATGAATAAGTCAATTTTTGTATTGTCATTCTTATTATATTGGTTCAACTAGACTAAAAAAGAATTTTTCCCATTTAAGTCTTTTTTTACTTTTAAAAAGAATATTTTGAAGTTATAGCCAGAGTTCTCATGCTTGTTTTGGTAGATCAATAATTTTTATATTAGTTATTTTTAAATTAAATTCATCTTTTCATCTCTTCCTTTTTCATTTTTTTGGTAAATATGGAACTCATCCATTCACTCACATCTAATGTTTTCGGAAAGGTCTCTAATTTATCTCCATTACATATAATACTAACTCCTGATTTAAGATAGATATTCTATATTAAATTTAGGAAAGATACATTTATTTCTATATGTCCTGGATTTTTGTAAGCAGGAATGTATATTATATTTTGTAAAAAAAATTCTACATCTCTTGATATAATCCTATTCTTTTTATTGTTCTTTTTACTTACATGTTCCATTTCATAATAATTTTAATACTAAATGAACAATTTATTCCTGAGTAAATTAAATTCATTCATAGTACATAATCTTTATAATATGGTCTTGTAATATTTTATTTAAATTTTTCAAAAATATTATTAGAAATATTGGTCTTTTATTTCCTTTATTTTTGTTGTTTTCCCTCTCCATGATTCAGATATGAAGACTACATTTGGGAGG
>NW_025382567.1:0-2128 GCF_016433145.1 Gracilinanus agilis | reverse complement strand
TGAAATTTAATTATTTAGCTTCACTTTCCTTATTTCTTAGTTTGCATTACTTCCCAATTCCTTCATCCATCGTCTGTTTTAAAAGTTATTCACAAATAACTAAGGCAAAAAAAAAAAAAAAGATTGGTTTAATGAAACAAAATTCACATGCATTGCTGGCATAGTATCTGGTAGAAACCCCCATATTATCAGCTTCACTTCTACTTGATTGTGACTGAATTCCTTCACTCTTTCATCAGATGTTAATATGTCTTTAATACCACATGGGCTTTGAGACAGAGTATCAGCATCCACAATAGTTTCCCCTGGCTGGTAGCAGAATATACTGAATTCATAATGGTTAATGCTTTCACCCATGTTTATCAAAAATATTTTGACATTTCCTAGCCGTGTGACCCTGGGCAAGTCACTTAGCCCCCATTGTCTAACCCTTGCCTCTCTTCTGCCTTAGAACCAATATACAGTATTGATTCTAAGATGGAAGGTAGGGGTTTAAAAAAATGTATTGACTATAGTCAAAATATAAGACAGTGAAATGATTTCAGTCCACACTTGAAATTTGTCTCTATATACATAGTCCTTGAATTTTTCATTGATAGCCCAGTTCAAACAATAATATTAAAACATTTAGCCTGGCTTAAGTGCTATATCTGTGTTACCTATTACTAATTATTATCTTATCTATTTTACATGAGGGATAGCTAGTTTCGATGGCTCTAAGTCCTCTCCTCTCATATATTTTGTTGTAGGATTATGTTTGCCATTTTCTAGGCTCTGCTTGCTTCAAAATGCATTCTTTCATGTAAATCTTCCCATGCTTCTCTTAATTTGTCATATTAATAATTTCTTGTGCCACAGCAGCATTCTATTACATGAATGTCCCACAAATTGTTAGATTTGCCCCAATCCAGAGTAATCTGATTTTTGCCCAGTATTTTGCTGCCACAAAAAAAAGAATTGCTCTGACTATTTTGGTATTTATGGGGTCTTCCTTTCTTATTTTGTTCCTTCCTTTGTTTTCCTTATGTTACAAGTCTACGAGTGGGATCGCTAGGTCAAAAGATAGGAGGAACATTTTAGTCACTTTCTAAACATTATCTGAAATTACTCTCCAGAATGGTGGATTTGATTAGTGTGCATGTCTTTTCTTGGCAGCCCAACCTCCCAAAGTTAACCATTCTACCATTTGTCATTTTTGCCATTTTGCTGATTATAAGAGAAATCTCTGAGTTGTTTTGTTTTGCATTTTTCTTATTCATAATTTGGAGCAATCTTTCATATGGTTGTTAATATTGTTGCAAATTTTTTGAAAAGTATTCATATGCTTTGTTACTATGCATCCATTGAAGAATGGTTTTTTTCATATTTGTGTTCATCATCTCTATATGTAATATACACATACACATATACACTCTATATATACACACAAATATCTTTAAATATATATATATATACATACACATACACTCTCTCTATATACACTCTCTAGATATATATATATATACATACATACATACTCTCACTTTATATATAATCTATATCTACATACATATGCACATATATACATAAATACATACATAAACCACAGAGAGACATAGTATGCCTTGGTAGTCAGACCCTTTGAGATGTTTTATAAGATTTACATAAGAATTTATATATAAGAAGATTCTTTATCTTTATATATTTATTTTTGCATAGTATATATTTAAATATATAAAATATTTGTATATTTAGAATATATTTAATATGTGTCATATATAGTATATNCATATACACTCTATATATACACACAAATATCTTTAAATATATATATATATACATACACATACACTCTCTCTATATACACTCTCTAGATATATATATATACATACATACATACTCTCACTTTATATATAATCTATATCTACATACATATGCACATATATAAATAAATACATACATAAACCACAGAGAGACATAGTATGCCTTGGTAGTCAGACCCTTTGAGATGTTTTATAAGATTTATATAAGAATTTATATATAAGAAGATTCTTTATCTTTATATATTTATTTTTGCATAGTATATATTTAAATATATAAAATATTTGTATATTTAGAATATATTTAATATGTGTCATATATAGTATAT
>NW_025382566.1:0-2552 GCF_016433145.1 Gracilinanus agilis | reverse complement strand
GAGAGAGAGAGAGAGAGAGAGAGAGAGAGAGAGAGAGAGAGAGAAAGAGAGAGAGAGAGAGAAAACATAATATAATAATATTATTTTAAGTATTTTGGTTTAGTTTTAATTTCCAGTGTAGTAAATGAAAATAGAGTGAATTTTAAAAAGTTCATTGAATCTAAATTCATAAGTAAGAATTAAGAAAAACCAAAATGGGGAAAGAAAGAGATTTTTTTACCATTAGATCAAAACATGTTATGGGAGAAAAGCATCAGTAAATATGTGTATTTCCAAGGTAGTGACCAAAAAAATTTGAGTGTATTTCTTGAGCTCTTAAAAGGCACAATACATAACAAAATGTAAATTAAAAAATAACATTATTTAAACATTAGCCTTTCAGTAGCTATTGATATCGAATATTTCTCATTTAAGCCTTCTAATTATCATTAGAATGCGCATATCCCACATAGCTCAGGAGAATATATTCTTTGCATTCCCAACAGTTCACTTCAAGCATGGAAATCGCATTGTAACAGGATATCAGAAAACCTGGATTCAAATCTTAGCTATGGTACTTGCCATCTGTGTGACTTTGAGAAAGTCACTTAAATTCTCTGAATCTGTTTTCTTATCCTAAAAAATGGAGCTGATCTCTAAATTCCATGATCAGAAACAAGAGCTATACATAGTTTTTTTGTTTTGTTTTGTTTTGTTTTGTTTTGTTTTAAACCCTTGTACTTCGGTGTATTGTCTCTTAGGTCGAAGATTGGTAAGGGTGGGCAATGGGGGTCAAGTGACTTGCCCAGGGTCACACAGCTGGGAAGTGGCTGAGGCCGGGTTTGAATATACATAGTTTTTAAACTACTAACTAGGGCATCATTTGGATCTTGACTTACCTACCTGTTGCTGAGACCACCAATAAAGAAGCTAATGTTTCATCACCTAAAAAGTATTTAATCAGTTTGACAAAGTTTGTTTTTACAAAATATACTTAGAAGAAGTTGTGATTAGAAATGGAACATAAGGGGACTTCCGGGTTAAGATGGCGGCAGAGTAAGAAGCAGCTCTAAACCTCTCCTGACCGAAACACACAAAACTCCTCAAGGGGACATAAAAACAAGTCCAGACGAACGGAGGAACCCCACAACAGGGCACAGCGTGGAAGGTACGTGGAATCGAGACATTTCCAAGCTAAAAAGGGCTCTCACTCACTCAATCGCGAGCTGAGCAACCGCCCCACCCCCACCCCCTCCACACTCACCTATAGCTCCGAACCCAGCTAAAAAGAAATAGAGCAAGTTTGGGGCACCCATCGAGTCATCAGCAGCTCCGGGACCTGTTCCTGAGAGCAGCAAGACTTAGGACCCCATTAAGTCAAGAACGCACGCGAAAGCTGAGCGCGCGCGCGGGAGCGGAAGCTGGGAGCGGAGCGCCGGCTGAGCAGAGGCGTGGGTGCCGGCTGAGCAGAGGCTTGGGTGCCGGCTGAGCAGAGGCGTGGGTGCCGGCTGAGCAGAGGCGTGGGTGGAGGCAAATACAACCAGGAACTAAAGCCCAAGTGGGGAACCAGTGCAGACGGGTATACGACTGTGGAAGTAGCTCCCTGAGACTTGTAAAGAAACCTCCTGCAGAGGTTCAAGCAAGGGAATCCACCAGGGGGCTTGACCTTGGAAAAAACTAAAACTCAGTCCTCAGGAGCCAATAGATCTCAGACAGACACTGAGAGCGAGGATAAACCTGAGAAGCTGCTGGGCTAATGATGGCTAACCAGTTACAGGAAATTCAGAAGAGAAAGAATAATAACAAAAAAAAGAAGTCTTTAACACTCGACAGCTTCTACACAGAGAAAATCCAGACAACCGAGCAAACAGAGGAGGAGAACAAACAACCATCCAGACCCTCCCCAAATAAGGAAAACTCCTCACAACCTATGGAAGACTTCAAATCTGAGATTTTGAGGAAAATGGAAGAGATCTGGCAAGAAAATAACAGCTTAAAAGGTAGAATCTTGCAACTGGAAAGCGAGGCTCAGAAACCAAATGAACTGATAAGCAAATTGAACACAAGAAATGACCAGATTGAAAAGGAATACCAGAAGATTATGGCCGAAAACAAGAAGATTATGGCCGAAAACCAAAAGATTATGGCCGATTACCAGAAGATTATGGCCGAAAATCAATCCCTAAAGGCTAGAATTGAGCAAGTAGAAACTAATGATCTCTCAAGACAACAAGAACAAATAAAACAAAGCCAAAAGACTGAAAAAATAGAAGGAAACATGAAATATCTCAATGAGAGAGTGACAGACCAAGAAAACCGGTCTAGAAGAGACAATTTGAGAATAATTGGTCTTCCAGAAAAACCAGAAATTAATAAAAACCTGGACTCTATACTAACAGAAATAATTCAGCAAAATTGCCCTGAAGTCCTACAACAAGAGGGCAATATAGACATTGAAAGGATTCATAGAACACCTGCGGCATTCGATCAAGAAAGGAAAACACCAAGAAACATCATTGCAAAATTCAAGAGTTTCCAAGCAAAAGAAAAAATCTTACAAGAAGCCAGAAAGA
>NW_025382565.1:0-8946 GCF_016433145.1 Gracilinanus agilis | reverse complement strand
TCCTGGGTTCAAATCTGGCCTCAGATACTTCCCAGCTGTGTGACCCTGGGCAAGTCACTTCACCCCCATTGGTTAGCCCTTACTGCTCTTCTGCCTTGGAACCAATGCATAATATTGATTTTAAGACAAAGTAAGTTTTCTTTTAAATAAATTAATTTAATTAATAAAAAAGAAGACTCAAGTTCAAAACCAACTTCAGACACTTAGTGGCTCTATGACCTTGAGCAAATTATTTAATTTCTATCTGCCTCAGTTGCCTCATTTGAAAAAATGAGGATAGCAATAGCACTTACCTTCCAGGGTTATTATAAAGATCAAGTAAGATTATATCTATAAAGCCCTTTGGAAACAGGGTCATTATTATCATCGTTATTTCTATGGGGTGATAAGTAGGCGACTGGGAGACCAGAGTGGGTTTGACAGATGGATGAGGAAGGATCTTGACAGACAGAACATAAGTACAAAAAGAGAGGGGGTGAAGAGGGAGGGAGGTATGGAAAGGAGCGTATAAGTGAAGAATTCCCTAATCTGTCTAATTTTATAATGATCCAGGAAAGAATCAAGTCAGTTCTATCCATTGCTGCTATCATACGTTTCTTATATTTCATCTCTATGTCTCGGTCTGTCTCTGTCTCTGTCTCTCGGTCCGTCTCTGAAATATCCTGTATTTAGGTCCACAGTTCAGTTCTGGGACCGAAGCCAGATATCTTATGAGGTAAGGCTCACTCCTGAGATCTGGGTAATTTCATTACATGGCTATTAGTAGTAATAATAAAAATGAGTTAATCAAAAGAAACATTTACTCATGACCAACTGTGTTCTAGGAAATCACTCCCTTTTTGTAACAAGGTTGGAACCACTGGGGGAACACAGCCTTTTAGCAGAGCATCTGGGCACTTCCTCTGGGGATCTGGGGCCAAGAATGAGAGAAACCCAATCCTTCAGGAGAGTTCTCTCCAACCTTGTAAACCTTCCCAAAAAATAATAAAATAAAACAAAATAAAGTTTCAATTTTTCTTTTTGAAGTTTCAGTGGAAAGTTCCAACATTTTGGTTTTATCTTGGAAGTAGGCTTACTAGTGCAGAATCAAACCACGTTCCCTCTTTGATTTTTATGATTGATTTTACAAAATTTTCTCATAATTCTGGGTCAACCAATAGACATTTTTTATAAAGTAACTACTGTGTGCCAAGCACTGTTCTAAGTGCTGGAGATACAAAGGGAAAAATGAAAGAGATTCATTAAAACAATCAAAAGGATCTCCTTATGCTCTGACGCTGTCTCCCCCCAGCCTCTAGAGATTCTGAAAACAGAGACAAGAAGGAAAATGGGGTGATAGGAATTTTGGCCTAAGGTAGCAAAATTTTTGGTGTGGATTATTCTTGAGGTTCTTCTGCTACATGGAAATCATTGAGTCTAGTACCTAAAGTAATAATTAATTCAAATAGTTAGTTCACATGTGACATATTTTGTACACCAAACTCCTTAATAGGTCCTCCTTCCCCTTGGTCTATGACCTCTTCTAGCATGTTCATGTTCTAGCTTCTAGCATGATCATGATTTCCCAGGGTCCTTGTGGTTCTCCACTCCCTCCATTGATTTGCCTGACTGAGAAAAAGACAAATTCTGTCTCTATCTTTGCTTCCTCCCTGTCATAGTTGCAAAGTTTGAGTGAGAGATGGATAACATCAAAGGATGCCAGGGATAGGACTGCAATGGATTCAACCATTCCAAGGTATTATTTGATCCATCGATTTAGTGTAAAATAACTTTTATGAAGTTCTTGCTTACTATCAAACATAATACTAGGATACACATGAGAAATCAAGAGAATCTCTGATTTCTAAGAAGTTAGAATCTAATGGAAGGAGCCAATATACATAGAGGAATGAGTAGAAGTGATTAGGGAAGACACGTATTATTTAGTAAATCATGAGGAGGAATAATAGGGTAGTCCACTGACAATGACTGGAGAAAGATGGAGAAGCATGATCAAGAGAGTATAGAGCTAAGGGGCCTAGAGTCTTCCAGCCATGGTCTTTGGTGGTCCCATTTAGAGAGTGAAGAGAAAACAGCAGGAGGGCAGAAAATCAGTGAACTGAAGATCAATGGGATGGTTTCTGTAGTTGTTTATGTCTGCATACTCAGAGAAAGTAGCTGGACTCTATCAAACAGAGAGACTTGGTTAGTAATCTGATGAGCTTTGACTCCTGGGCATTTAATTATTCAGAAATGCCACCAGTTTGTAGGAAAAGATCAAAAGTCAATTTAATTCAGTAAACAATTTTAACAATATATTACTTTGGGGGGATGTAGATTGAGACCCAGGTCTACAGATGGTAATTCATGGGTTCAAATCTGGCCTCAGACTTCCTAGCTCTGTGACCCCGGGCAAGTCACTTAACCCCCATTGCCTGGACATTACCGCTCTTCTGCCTTGGAACCAGAACACAGTAATCATTCTACGATAGAAAGTAAGGGTTTATCAAATAACAATAGCATCAACAATATATTTCTTTTATTTTCATCGCTCAGACTTTCTTGTTTTTTTTTTTAAACCCTTAACTTCTGTGTATTGGCTCCTAGGTGGAAGAGTGGTAAGGGTGGGCAATGGGGGTCAAGTGACTTGCCCAGGGTCACACAGCTGGGAAGTGTCTGAGGCTGGATTTGAACCTAGGACCTCCTGTCCTAGGCCTGACTCTCAATTCACTGAGCTACCCAGCTGCCCCCAGACTTACTTTCCATGCTTTGATGCCATTCTTCAGCTGCGGTGTCCTGATGGATCTCCCCTGAGCTTTTGGGGCCTCTTCACCACAGTCTTCTCACTCTGGAACACCCCTCTGCTAAGGTAGCTCTCTTTTTTTCTTTTTTCATTTGTGACTTCCTCCTGGGGCCTCTGCTCTTTAGCTTGGCTCAGATGAGCCAACCTTCAACACCTGACAGAGGTACTGTCATCCCCACCCCTTCCCTTCTGCTTCCGAGCTCATTTCTATAGATCACCTGTCCATGTTAGGGTATTCCCATTTCTGGTGCTTAGTTCTTGAGAGCAGAGATGGCTTTTCTTTTTGCTTCTATTTGTATCACTAGCACTGAGCATAGTGCTGGGGAGAAAATCAACACCAAGGGAATATTTTTTGACTTGCTTTGCCATTGTTATCTTTATTTTACAGAAAAGAAAATTGAGAGCAAAAGGTTAAATGACTTGGATATGGCCACATATGTAGTAAGTCTCTATGGCAGGATTTCAACTTGGGTCTTCTGCATCTCAAGTCTTATTGCCACTCTTTCCACTAAACCTATTGTTGTCATCATCACAGATAGGAAAGAAATAACAAAACTAGCCAACATCTCCAGCTAGTCTGGCAGTATATGCTACCCCAAAAATTATTGAATTATAATTCTACTGAGCTCTGTGCTCAGCTGTGGATAGAACAAAGGTATGGAAGTCCATCTGTGTTCTCCAGAAAGTCACAGCTCCCAGGGAAAGGAGGAGCACAGAAATAACTCTGGCAAGAGAGGGAGTATGGAAAATGCAAGAAAATCAGGGGGAGATTTAGAGGATAATAGAATCCCAGAGTGTCCCCCTTCGTAGGGAGTGAGAGGCCATTAAAGGCAACGCAACCCTGAAGAAGAACGTCCTCTGTAAGAAGTGGGCCATTGAGCTTTAACTGGAACATCCTCACAGAGATGGAATCTCTCTACCTCCAGAGGCATGTCTGGGTAATCTCTTATTACACTAACGGGACTTAGGAGTCAAAGGATCCTAGATTAAGAGCTGGGAGGAACAGCTGAAGTCATTGAGGCTACCTCTCTCATTTTACAGAGGAGGAAATTCAGACCCTGAGAAAGGAAGGATAATAGAATCATGTACTCAGACCTGAACTTGTCTTTAGTGATCAAATCTAACTCCAGAGAAGTTGTCTTTCCAGAATCACCCAGATAACAGTCATGTTAGGGAGCATTCAAACCCAGGTCTTCTGACTCCAAATTCAGAACTCTAATTCTCTATTAAAAATGGATCTGTTGGGGGCAGCTGGGTAGCTCAGTGGATTGAGAGCCAGGCCTAGAGATGGGAAGTCCTCAATTCAAATCTGACCTCAGACACTTCCCAGCTGTGTGACCCTGGGCAAGTCACTTGGTCCCCATTGCCTAGCCCTTACCACTCTTCTGCCTTGGAGCCAATACACAGTATTGACTCCAAGATGGAAGGTAAGGGCTTTGAAAATAAATAAATAAACAAACAAACAAATAAACAAACAAACAAACAAACAAATAAATGATTAAACAAGTAAATGAATGAATGAATGAATGAATGAATGGATCTGTTTAATTAGAATAGGCAGCTAGATGGTGCAGGAAATGGAGTGATGAGCTGAGAATCAGGAAGACCTGAGTTCAGATGGAGTCTCAGATACTAGCTGTGGGTCCTTGAGAAAATCACTTAATCTCTTCCAGACTCATTTCTTCATCTGTAAAGTGGGGATAATAACAGCACTTACTTGATACAATTGTTGTGAGTCAACCCCATCATTTCACAGAGCAGACACTGAGGTCCAAGAAGCTTCCTGCGGCTTGCCCTAGGGTACACCTATAGTAAGAGTCAGATGTGGCCTTTGAACCCTGCTTTTACTGACACCAAGCCCATAACCTTCCTACTATTCCATGATTCCTCTAACACAATATAAATATGAATTATTAAAAACAATTCCTTTGAAAAGCCAATAAATCCAATCCAATGGACATTTATTAAGTGCCTCCTATGTGTCCAGCACTGTGCTGAGGGCTGAGGATACAATCAATAAAAAGAAAAATAGTCCCTGCTCTTAAGGAGTTTATGAGGTAAAGCTTTTCCCTTTTGGTCAATAATTGTGTCTTGAGAGAAGGTGCCATATTTAATTGTACCAGAGCAAGGCAGGGAGTTTAGTGTGGTGACTGGCAGGCCCTGGGTTCAGGGTGAACCATTTGGTAGGATTTGGTAGGAAATTGGGTCCTGAACAGGAAGGAAGTGAGAAAGAATTAAATGGCTCTGACCCAAGAGGGAGAAGGGTACAACAGATCCAGGACGCTGTCTTCCCAAGCTTGTCTACCCCAGGGTCTTGGGGTCATCTGCTCTCCTATTTGCCCGGGGCAGATAGAGGCTCAGTGACTCACAGATGGGCAGGAGGTCAGAAGCGGGGAGAGCAGAAGGTTCTGGCTCAGGGAACTACCCAGAACTAAGTTACTTGACTTGACTTTGGCTGGGAGGTCCCGGATCTAGCTCGGAGATTGCTTGGCTGGATTTTCAAAAGACTTCTTTTCTGAAACTGCCACCTGTGTGGACTTGACTGAGGAGGCGGGCGGGCGAGGGGCACCTCAGGGGGCCGGATGGACTTCCTACAATGCCCAAGGATGTGGCAGAAGCTGAGATTTCTGTTGCCACCAGCCCCGCTGGCTGTCTTTTTGGTGTTGTTGTTGCATTCCCCCTCCATGCGTGTGGGCCAGACCATGCAGAGGGCAGCTGACACCATCTGTGCCACCTTGGTGGGGGTGAAAGAACAGCCTCACATCTGATGTTGGCTTCTCTTGGAAGCATCCAGACCAGAAAGGGAAGTTGGGAACTGAGTAGGGGGCCTGCTGTTGGGGAGCTCTCCCATCTGGTGCCCTCTCTCCCTCCCTCCGACCCACCCGCCAGCTGGAGAAAGCCACCCTTACTGGCGTGAAGGTGCCATCCAAAGTGTGGCATCATCGGTGCTCGCAGGATATTGCCTTCACTTGCCATAGCCCCGAGGATTGGGGATGTTTTCTTTAGCTTATTGCCTTGTTTGATGTACTGACGGGAGGGCTACGCGGTGAGTCCCAGCTCATATCCTGAGTGTTCTTGGAAAAGGTGAACTTCCCCTCCATGATAAGAACAGAAGGCCTTTGTCCGGCCTTGAATAACAATCCCAGGCTCTAATAATAGTAGGACCTCCCTCCCTGGAGTTCCTGTAGCACTTCAGAAGTTCCCCCTGAGCTGAGATGCTCCTTCTCCCACCGGGCTCCTAAGCATTCTGGGGGCATCGCTGCTGTCTTCTGAAGATGGTAACAACAGCCAGCATTGACATAGTATCTTAAGATTAGGCAAGCATGTTACCTAGATTATTTCATTTATTCCTCACAGGAACCCTATAGGGTTCCATCGTTATCCCCATTTACAGATGGGGAAACCAAGTCCTAGGGAGAGGAAATGACTGATCAAAGTCATACTCTTCAAGTTAATATATAACAGAATATGTGGCATAACAATATTATACATGTGATTTGTTATAAATATGTAGTAATTATAATAAATGTGCTTCTCCAAGAGCAACGAATTCTCACATTAGCTATGACCTAAAATCTCAGTCTCACTCTATTTTGTCCCCCTTCCTTCCCACCCCTCCCCACTCCACAAGTAGGGAGGTAATATGATAGAGATTGTAAATATATTCGTGTTGTAAAACAAGACATGCATTTCCCCCACCCTCTTACCCCTCCTCTCCACTTACAGATGGGGAAACTGAGTCCTAGAGAGATGAAATGACTGACCAAAGTCAAGCTATAAGTTAAATGGCATTTTAAGATTCATAAAGCACTTCACCTATATTGCTGATCCTCATCATCCATCATCCTTTGAAATAGGGACTATTTTTGCCTCTATTCTACAGATAAGCAAACTGAGTCCTAGAAGGCTGAAATAACTTGTCTAAGGTCAGCCAGCTATTTAAGTGCTGAAGATGAGGGGGCAGCTGGGTAGCTCAGTGGATTGAGAGTCAGATCTAGAGACGGGAGGTCCTAGGTTCAAATCCGGCCTCAGACACCTCCCGGCTGTGTGACCCTGGGCAAGTCACTTGACCCCCCATTGCCCACCCTTACCACTCTTCTGCCTAGGAGGCAATACACAGAAGTTAAGGGTTTAAAAAAAAAGTACTGAAGGCGAGATTTGAGGCCAGATCATTCTGATTCCAGTTCAAATATTCTGGCCACTTCTTATAGCCTCGACTCTAGTCTTTGCATGAAGAAATCCAGTCCAGCAGTAAATATATAAAGCCATGCTCTCCACTCTCCTAAGCAGTGAGGTGGTGTCATGGATACTGCCCTATATGAAGAACCATTTTCAGGAATGGAGCCTTTTTTTTGTCTGGAGAATTTAGGCATGGCCACAATGCAGGAAATGATGTAATGACCCAATTGTTGCCTTGTTCATTCATTATGACTCTCCTGCTCAAGGAACCCCTATAGCTCTCACTTTCTTCAGAGATAAAACACCAATTCCTCTTTTGCATTTAGAACTCTTCATAATACAGCTTTGGTTCCCAGCACGCCACACCTCCCACCCCCTTCACTGCTTCATTAAGTTGTCAATGTGCATGGTACATCTCCCAGAAGAATGTAAGATCCTTGAGGGCAGGGATTGCTTCATTTTGTTTTCATAGTCCCAGCACTTAGCACACATTCTTCTATGTCATGGCATTTAATGCATGCTTATTCTATAAAATGGTAGATCAAGTTGGCAAAAGAGCCTAAGCTCTGAATGCCAAGGACATGGACTCAAATGTCACCTTTGACCCTTATTTTTTATGTCACTCTGGGCAAGTAATTTTGCCTCTCTAGGCCTCAGTTTCCTTACATATCTATATATTTTCCCATCTGTATACATCAAAGTCAGTCATTCCATTTCCTTGAAGATATCTGGATCTCACCCTGACCATTTCAGTCATTTCTCGTGCTTTCTCTGGTTAGTCAGTCATGTATAAATAGGAAATCTTGAACCCTTGGGCTTCATATCCCAGAATTCCTTTCCTTTCTGTCTCCAAGTTGTGTGTTTATGTTGTTTGTATATAGTTGTGTGTAACTCTGCCCCCCCTCTTTCTCTCTCTCTCTCTCTCTCTCTCTCTCTCTCTCTCTCTCACTCTCTCTTTCTCTCTCTNGAACCCTTGGGCTTCATATCCCAGAATTCCTTTCCTTTCTGTCTCCAAGTTGTGTGTTTATGTTGTTTGTATATAGTTGTGTATAACTCTGCCCCCCCTCTTTCTACTTCTCTCTCTCTCTCTCTCTCTCTCTCTCTCTCTCTCTCTCTCTCTCTCTCTCTCTCTCCTTTTCCCATTAGATATAATACTTGGAGTATTGGGATATTAATTTTTAATCTTACAGTCACCTCTTCAGCCTTCTCTGCTCCCATAGAGGTATTCTGCCTTTTCAGATTGGTTCCTCTCACAGTTGTGGAGGCTTCAGTATTTCATAGCAAGGGCCAGTGCCACCCCTGTTCCCAGAATCAGCCAACTGGGCTTGGACCTTGGAGACCCAGAACTGAGATAATACTCCAGCTTCCTCTGTGACTGCCACCACCACTGAGTCACTGGAATTCCCCTCAGCTCTGTGCTGAGTGTTTTTAGTGAGAAAGGTCTTTGTTTCCAACAGATCCATGAATTATTGCCAAATGAATGGGGAAGTCAAAAGGGGTTGTGGGAATTCAGAGGAAAGAGAGAGGGTTAGGGTTAGGGTTAGGGTTAGAGTTAGAAGCATGGAATCGGGGTCTTGAAGGGCAGTTTGGAAATAGATGGAGGAAGAAAGAGAACATTCTAGGTGAGAGAAGTAATTAGCCAAGGCTTACAGGATCATAGGGTAGCTAGTTGGTTCAATGGTTAGAACACCAAACTAGAGATCTGAAGGACTCAACTACATGAGTTCAAACCACTCCAGAATCTTTACCAAGAAAACTCCCAAAGAAGGTCATGAAGAGTCAGGAATGACTGACCAACGATAACAGCCCAATGGATTACATCCTCCATTTAGCAATGGAAAAGCTCCCAGAGACTCTCCTCCAATCCCTTCATTTTACAAATGAGGAAACAGAGTGAAAAGTGACTTTGCCTGAGATACACAGGTAGTAAATGGAAGAGGTGGGAGTTGAACCCAGGTTTAGAGACACCAAATCCCTAGTTTTGA
>NW_025382564.1:0-2110 GCF_016433145.1 Gracilinanus agilis | reverse complement strand
TAGTAGTAGTAGTAGTAGTAGTAGTAGTAGTAGTAGTAGTAGTAGTAGAGAGGTAGAATTGTATAGCAGATAGAACTGGATTGAGAATCATAATAATCTGAGTGCAAATCTAGACTCTGAAAACTACTCTCTCTGTGTGTGTCTCTGAGTACATCATTTAGCCTCTTATTGTCCTAGGCTACTTTCTAAAACTGTAATAGTCACAAGACATTAATATCATTAATAGAGGTTGATTTACTCACCAGAAGTTCCCTAAAAATGAGATATACACAAATGAGAGATGGAATTTTAATGGTTTCTGTTTCTCTAGCCCTTTATACTCACAAAACACTTTATACATGCCATCTCATTACACCTTCCTAGTTATTCTGTGAAATAATTAGATTAAATATTATCATTCCCATCTTATTGATGAGAAAACTGAGATCCAAGGAAGTCATAGGACCTACCCAGGATCATATAGCTAGTCAGTGGCACAGCTGGAACTCACCTTTGACTCTGAGCTTAATATCTTTTCCACTGTGCAATATTTGTTCACTAATTTATCAGTTTTGAAATGAATTATATTTGGGATGCCCCTGCTTTAAATGGAGACAGTGATTCTTCCATTATATCCTAAGTGCTATCTATTTGCACTAATAACTTTTTCCTCCCTTGGTGAGTATCACTGGAAAATCAGTAACAGTCTAATAGAATTCTAGGGAAGCTTTTGTATGAAAAACTGTCAGGTGTACGGTGGAGGTCCATCCATGCTCCCTCCCATCTTTTCTGGAGGAGCTTTTGTTTTGAAATATCCTACAAAGTTACTAAAAGGGCCACTTAGGTATCTCTTTGAGGCTATGACAGATTTCCCCATTTTTCCTTTTCTATGATTTACTGGGAAGAATACCAGCCTGGATGTTAGAAGAACTATTTCTATAACCTCGCTCTGATAATAGCCATACTTCCTGGATGTGAAGAAAACCAGGGAATCCAAGGGGCAGAGTTGAGATGGAAGAACATTCTAGGCATGAAAGATAGTCAGTGAAAATTCTTGGAATTTGCAGATGTCCTGTGTGGGGAAAAACAGGGAGGCCAGTGTTAATGTATCACATAGTACCTAAAGAGGAGTAGGGTGTGAGAAGATTTGAAAAGTAGGAATTGAATGTATGGAGGACTTTTCCACACAGAGATTACCCTTCCCCTACACACACACACACACACACACACACACACAGGAATAGGGATAATAATAAATATATTTTCTCTTTCACATGGTAATCTTATAAAAAGTACTTTGTAAACCCTAAAAGTGAAATATAAAAATAAGCTATTATTTTTCTAGTGTCTTGAGATTATAGGTTCTTACTCTTCCCTTTTCCTTTTCCTTTGATAAAACCTGCTGGGGAAGTATGTAGCCAGGTATAAAGCTAGGGCTGAGCTAAATAGGAGGAGAGATGATAGGACCATAGCTTTTTAAGCTACCTAAATAAAAAATCATCTAATCCGGGAGTAATTTATCCAGAGCATGTGAATTTATTTAATTAAAAGAAATATTTTAATAACTAGAATTCAATTAACTAGTTTCCTCTGTGATTCTAAACATTTTGTTTTATGCATTAATTTTTTTTGAGAAAGGGAATCCAAAAGGCTCCATGGCACAAAATTAAGCTGTAGAACCCTAGCTAGAGTCCAAGCTTTGCGTATGTATATGAGCTCACATGCATGCTTCTCTGTGTGTGTATATGTTGGAGTATCATCCTACTTCCCATTTGACTAGTGAAGGAACTCCCATTTGTTGGAACTATCTCCTGAATTTGGATAGTTCAGATATTCTGGATGAGTCATAGGCATTGGTAACTGGAAGAGAGATAGCCAACGATATTCTAAAAAGTAAATAATGTAATATAGTGTAATATAGCATAGCACTCATATAGTATAGTGTGACATAATATAGTATTTTAGCTATTGGTATGTAAAATATAGTATATATAATATAGTAATGTAGTGTAATAATACAATAATATTTAATTTGGCATATTAAGTAGCATATTATATATTATCTTTTATATTAATTATAAATTAAGTATAATATTTTATTACTAAACCATACTATACTTAATATATTGTT
>NW_025382563.1:0-2719 GCF_016433145.1 Gracilinanus agilis | reverse complement strand
CCAAAAGACTAATATAATCTTAGTTTGCCGTAAGGAAAACATATCTTGAGCAAGTGAGGTGATATCCCCATTTGCCTCAATCAAACCACATCTGAATTTTTGAGAAAGATCTTGCCACTGTTTTTTTATCATGGACATTAATAGGCTGAGGGAGTCCCCAGGGGATGGTGCCAGAGAATGGCCTAGAAAGGTCTTCAAGACCAAGCCACAAAGTAATCAGTTGAAAGATCAGGAAATGTTTAGCTTGAAAAGAGAAAACCTTTGGGGCTGAGTGTGTGGAGATAGCTGTCTTCAAATACCTGAAGGGCAATCTTGTGGACCAGGGTTTAGATAGAAACCTTGGAGGCTGGGGGAGGAAAAGGGAAGCCATAAAGAGACATATTCAAGATGGATATTAGGGAAAATCTTCCCAATAATTTGAGTTCCAAAAGTGGATGGGCTCAGGCAGTAGTTTTGAATTACATTTTACTTTGTGAGATCTTTTCAAAGATCTTTGACTCTCATTTGTTATTGTTTTTTCTTCCCTTCAGTCTCTGAACCTCAACCATTATTAATAAACTAAATCAAGATCTTACAATCTTTAGAATGTTGAAGGTAGGCTTTCAATGTCTTTTTTGGAAATGGGACCACCTTGAGTCACTGAAGGTGCCAGTTGTTTTAGAACCTTGAAGGCATAACCTAGTGGCAATTAGGTGACATAGTAGATAGAATGTGGATCCTGGAGTCATGAAGACTAATTTTCCTGAGTTCAAATCTGACCTTAGACACTAACTAGTTCTTTGACTCAGGAAAAGTCACTTAACTTTGTTTGCCTCAGTTTCCTCACCTGTAAAAATGGACTGGAAAAGAAATTGTCAGACCACTTCAGTATCTTTGCCAAGAAAACCACAAATGGGGTCACAAAGAATTGGACTTGCCTGAACAAAAGCAACAAAAAGGCATAACTTGTATGTAGTTTACTGAATCTATGAATGCAACTGGCCAGAGTATAGATGCCCTGAAGGCCCATCACTGAAGCAATAAAGGACTGAAGGGCTAAAAATGCACACTTAATATGTTTTTGTTGCTGTTGACAAATTGATTTTTCTTTCTCCTTATTAGCATGCGGCCAACAGAGAGAAGCAATTCCATTTGCTGAGTACACTTGCCTTAAACATACTTGCTAGCATTCTGACTTCTTTCTAGAGGTGTGTGCTAGGCATTATGATAAATTAGCTGGGCCCTTTGGGTCATGAGAAATAGTTTGATTTAGAAGTCTAAGGAACAAATGCCGTTTCACTCATGTGTATGTCTTCAATGTCTGTCTCCCTTTTTTCATTCAATTCATTCTGCTCTCCCCTCTTTTTTTTTTTCCTGTTAGACTCCTTTCTTCTTATGGCTCACCATCCACATTAGCATTTTCTTGTTTGTTCAACCACATTTATTCTTGGGCTCTCTGCCCTTCCCAGCTCTCTACTTTTGGTTCATGGGTTGGAACTATTTAAGTCAGAGATTTCTGAGCAGAGCCAGAGAAGTCAGAGTTAGAGACAGAGAGCTGTCCACATAGAGGAGATGGTTGAAACTGAGAGCAAATGAGGGCCTTCTCAACATTGAACATTCTCCCATTGGTGAATTCTTCCTGGAGCCTCCTTTTTTGTAAAGGAGCCCAGGGTGGTGGCCTTTATTTCCTTCCCAGCCCTGTTCTTGGCTCCTCAACTTAAAAGCTGTAGGATGAGAAAGCACAGTTTGGACATCCAGGAGTCAAGAAAAGGGAAAGACAAGGAGCATTGGTGAGTGATTCTCAATCAACTCAGAGAGACTTGGGTAAATGAAGTGCAACCCCAAGTTATAGCAGAAAGGTCTTTGGGAATGTCTGTAAAATAAAAACATAGTGATAGCGAGGTGGCTCAGTGGATAGAGAGCTAGGCCTGGAGATAGGAGCTCCAGGGTTCGAATCTGGATTCAGACAATTCCTAGCTGGGTGATCATGGGAAAGTCACTTAACCCCAGTTGCCTCACCATTTCCAACCACTCTTCTGTCTTGGATCTAATACTTAGTAGGAGATGAGGGTTCTTAAAAAAGCCAGAGATGATAAGATTAGCAAGGATGGTTGTGCCAGGCTTCTGAGGGACCTCCAATTATGTTATGTATCAGGAATGTTGTATAATACTGACTTACTTACATCTAAGTGTGAGGAGCCAGACAGTTGGGCACAATTGAACAATAACAAAAAAATGTTACAGCCCTCCATTTACAGGGCTCTTAAGCTGGTCTGTTCCCTTTTTTAATTTCAACAATCATATTTCAGTGTAATTGTTTTTTAAAATTATTCTTTTGCATTTTGTTTTATACATTTAAAAACATCTTTCTGCGAAGAAACATGACACAACATCAGCCTTAGTAGAACAGAAGCTGGTTGATAAGAGGCATTATATTATCTTTCTCTTTGTATCATCAGTACACAGTACTTTGAATACAGTAGGTATATATTTAATAAATATTTCATGAATTGAATGTTGTGTGAAGCAGTGGTGTCAAACAAGAAATGGGGCCACTAAACCATACACAAAAATCCTTACAGGCACATATTAACTATGTATTATTATTAACTACATGTTAGAATTATTTATAGTTTGTTATTTTTTATTATGTCAAATATTTCCCAACTACATTAAAAAAATAAAACCCTTACCTTCTATCTTAGAATCAATATGAGGTATTATTTTATTATTTCCAAGG
>NW_025382562.1:0-4273 GCF_016433145.1 Gracilinanus agilis | reverse complement strand
TCCCAATTATTTACTATTTATAAAAATAAATAAATATATAAGAAATATTTTAATATTTATATGTAATATAAATATATACATAAGAAATACTCTATTTCTTTTAAATATAGTATTATTTATTATTATATTTATTAATTAGATACAGTTATTATATTAATTATTAATGTTATTAATGAGATATATTCCAGTGCTACAATTTTTAAAAAAAACATGATAAAACTGTTCACTTGTATTTATATAACAAGAGATATTTTAACTAGAGCATATCATTTAATCCCTGATAGATTTATTAAAACTCTGCTAAAATAGACCTCAGAATTTATCTGGACTAGGTCTCTGATCACTGTATCTTTTCTACTAAGTGGGAGAAGAGATGCATATTTTCTGCAAGAGGCAATGAATTTTTATGGAAGTCCCTCAAGGCATTGAGTTGAGTCCATAGTATAAAGGACTTTTAAAAGTAAAGTCACTTTGAGTTTCAATATCACACAAAGTTAAAAGGGACACTAAAAAAAGACATATTAATTTTAAAAGCAGTAAACTGCCTTTGGTCTAATTTTATTTAAAAATACTCTTTTCTGAGATTTGCATATTTTTATTTTTTTTCACCTGAGGCAAATTAGCAGTTCCATAACTTGTGAAAGCAGAACTCCTAATGGAGAACCCTGATAGCTTGCTAAAAGAGGACTGAGCGCTCAGGTATGGCACAGTAATTAAAGATATTAATGTGGATTTGATGCATTTCACTACCCTGGTTAATTTTTATGGCTTAACTTGCCCTAAGTGAGACATAATCAGTATAAAGGTAAAAAACAGCTGCAAGCTTAGATTCCGCACCAAGGATTTCGTGCCAGTGGGCTCATCCATCCTTTATATCAGGTAAATAACTAAATGTCACCTGCCTCTTAGAATTAGGTATGGGCTTCTGCTAGGGGAAACAGCTATTTCAATGGGCAGAATCCAATTCAGTAATTTCAAGGTCACAGATGGTGGGAGGTATTGGCATTGGTTTGGATATGGTTGGCTTAATCATTGTCATCATATTAGGAAGGAAATAGCACAGACTATCCTTTGTGCCATCTCTTTACAGCTCAGGTACCACTGCCCTTGTGTGACATTGAAAAGCTTCTAGTCTTTCGTTCTAATCTATTTTCATTATAATTTAATTATAGCTGTTGTTAATTATGAACAACAGATATTGAACAGCAGAGGGATTTAAGCATGTTTAAGCATCATTGGCTAAGCAGGTGTGTTCTGATATGCAAGGAAGCCCTTCATTCCTTTGTGTCTTTTAGTAAGGGAAATTTTGGAGCAAATTCATAGAAAACACAATTTAGCTCAAAACAGAGAGCAATTTGTTTAGAGTTAGCACAACTTCAGACAGAATGTGCATATATGAGTAGATTATTGACACCTGATAGGTGACATTTGATTTCATCTTAGCCTGTCTGGGACTCACCTAAAAACTTAGCTATCTCTAAACTATCCTTCTGGCATCTCCTCCTACCAGAATTTGGTCAGCCACACCTAGGATCCTGGGGTCTAGTTGGTTAGTGCTCCACTTGGGTTATCTAATCAGAGTACAAATGTGGAACTTCCCAGCTGTCTCTAACCCAGGCCATCCATATTCTGATCTCCTACTTAGTCTTTCAGTGCTTTTCCCCTCCTTCCCATCTGCTCATTTCTGGCTTCCCTACAAATGTTGTCTTCCTTTCTTAACAGGTAAGTTCCTTAGAGGAATTTGCTTGTTATTATTATTATTATTATTATTATTATTATTATTATTATATCCCCCATAATTAACATAAGGCTATATTATTTTTCCTACTAATTCAACTGTCAAAATNTTATTATTATTATTATTATTATTATTATTATTATTATTATTATATCCCCCATAATTAACATAAGGCTATATTATTTTTCCTACTAATTCAACTGTCAAAATATGGAATGGTCAGCATTGAGATTTGGCAAGAATTATTTTGGGGGATGGAGATTGGGTCTTCCGTGTTGGCTGTTTACTCATATTGGTTATCAGAAATTATATATATATATATATATATCATAACATATCAGAATCAGAATTGTCAGAATTGTGCATAATAGGCTAAAATTGCAAAGAGGTACATTTAGGTTTGATAGAGGGAAAGTTTTCTTGACACTTAGGGCTATACTAAAGTGGTACACAATATTTTGGAAGATAATGGATTTCTCTAACTGCAGGAATTTAAGTAAAAACTGTATGGCCACTTACTCTTCCAGTAGAGGAGCATCATATTTAGATGTCATTTGTACTCAAGTAGCTTCTGTGGCCACTTCCAAATTCAGAAACACATTCAGTGGCTTAGACTTGGTGTCCACTGAAGCCCTTTTCAGAATTGAAACCCAGTAATTCTGAAAGCAGATTGGTGGAGTCATGTAAGAGCTGGGTCAGTATCCCATTTCATATTTCAATGGTAATCTTACTAGATCAGTCAAAGCATCTGCGTCAAAAATCCCATCTCTGAATCATTTGATATAGGTGTCTTGTTGGTTAAATCCCCAATCTCTGAAGCTTTATTTGTGAAGTTAAGTACTGAATTATATTATGTCTAAATTTCTAATTAGCTCTAAATTTGTATTCCAGGTCTCCTGAGTGTGACCATATGAACAAGTCAATGAAATTTTTGAATCTAATCTTCTTCATCTATTGAATAAAGTTGATAAATATGCCTTCTTCAGAGGGTTTAGTGTATTTAAAACAGACAATAAATCAGATTATATATGTAAAGCACTTCATAAATCTGCCCTGTAAAATTATGTTTTGTGTATGTGGTCCAAAAAAGCTATTTATTTTTAAACAGTTCTCATAAAAAAATAAATCAAGTCAGTAATTGTGGTATCAACTTGAAGTTCAGAAGATGGTGATTATCTGAGCTTTGTAGTTCTGACAGAAGCAGTGTTAAAGATGACCAACTATATATACACAGAGTCAAGCACCAATATATTGAGCCCCTATGAGTTGAGGGATACCAGGGTGCCCAAGAAAAGACAAGTCAGTCCAAATAAGAAATATAGTTCTTGCCTGAGAGAAATAGGAAGATGAGAGAGAGGGAGAGGTGAAGGAGGAAGGAGAGAGGGAGGGAGGGAGGGGGAGAGAGAAAAAGAGAGAGAGAGAGAGAGAGAGAGAGACAGAGAGAGAGAGAGAGAGAGAGAGAAGAAAGACGAAAGACAAAAGAAGAAAGAAGAGGGAGGTAGGAAAGGAGAGAAAATGAAGGAGAGCAGGAAGGACAACTTGAGTTGACCTCTAATAAAATGACTCCATGCTTCACAATTGAGTGGTTCTGAGAATAGCTTTTTTCTTAATTTGGTGTTACTTAATTGGTATGAATGATGTTCTTGGTGATATAATCCAAAGTCCTAAATCTTTCTCTATAGCCATCACCAGAAGGATTCTCGGAATATTATTTCTTCATTGTCAATAGCTTTAACTAAAAATAACAAAGGTGGGTTGTAGAAGATTTCCAGAAAGAAGGCTGAGTAAGAGGTTGCATCTGATAACAGCTCCATTTTATACCATAAAAAATATAAATTTGACAAATGAAATAATAAAACAAGAAGCTAGAGAGGAGAAGGGAATGATAAAAAGTTAAATTGTCATTTTTAGATGAAAAGAGTTTTAGAAAATAAATAGAAGGAAAGAAGGAAAATTATTAAAAATCTTTATGTATTTAAAGACAACAACAAAAACAGAAACAGAAAAAATCAAGAGAAAAATGTAAAACCCCAAAAGTTACAAAACAGTAACTAAGTCATTTAAACCACTCAATCTTATAAGGATATTGATCAATCCATAAAAGAACTCTCAAAGAGAGGGAGTGGGACAAATTTCAGGAAGATTTGCCTGTATAATTCATTGAGGGTAAATATTTAACTACTGAGCCTATAAAAATATATGCACAGTTCATTTTTTACTTTAATCTGTATAGTTAAAATTTTCCATTACTTTCATAATTCTACACAATAAACCACAACATCATTAAACATTTTCCTATATATAAGAATAAAAATTATAAAATTGAAAATATAATTTACTCTCATGAGCTAATTTGATCTGCCTCCAGCACACACATGATTTTAGCCAATGTTAAGGAGAAATTAAACTTTATACTTAACATTTATTTCAAAAATTTGGAAAATACACACCAACACTAAAAATGTTGTTTGGCTCTTCAGCTTTTAAGAGTTAGAACAGATATAGAAAATTATGGATAAATATCATTAATAAATT
>NW_025382561.1:0-2647 GCF_016433145.1 Gracilinanus agilis | reverse complement strand
TATATATATATATATATACATATATATATGCATATATATATGTGGATGGGCATCTATCCATCCATACAGATATGTTAGCAGATTTACATGTATTCACATAGGTCAGGGGCTCCTTTTAACAGAACTTTGTCACTAAATCAGGCTCTTGTCTCCGGGTGTCTGACAGGACAATGAAGTTTCTATGAGCCTGATATGTGTATCAGAACACCATCCGTTGGGTGGAGAACATGGCACGGGAATTTCTATTATATCTGCTTGTCACTCAGCTTCTAAGGAATGGGTTGAGAGCTTTTTCCAGGAGGGCCTGGATTTGTTCAGGACTTCCGATTGCTCAAATGAAAGCATTTAAAGCATGAGGTCTGGAGGTGATGGATTGATTTAACATGCATTCCTGTTCTCAGCAATCCTGAAGCACAGTCCTTTGGTGCAGTATCTCCAGAAGGACTCCAAGAAGAGACCAAGGCTTAGCTCGCATGAGGGGACGGGTGCTGGAACTTTTTGACCTCTAAAAGCTTATATCAAGGGGCAGCTAGGTGGTACAGTGGGTAGAGCCCCAAGTCTGGACTTGGGAGGACCTGAGTTCAAATTTGGCCTCAGACACTTCCTAATTGTAGGACCCTAGACAAGTCACTTAACCTCGTTTGCCCTTCTGTCTTAGAGCTGTTCCTGAGACATAAAGTGAAGGTTCTAAAAAAAAAAATAAACTCAGATAAAAAATGTTGCTTCAGGGCCACTGGGTAGCTCAGTGGATTGAGAGTCAGGCCTAGAGATGGGAGGTCTTAGGTTCAAATCCGGCCTCAGACACTTCCCAGCTGNCCTAGAGATGGGAGGTCTTAGGTTCAAATCCGGCCTCAGACACTTCCCAGCTGTGTGACCCTGGGCAAGTCACTTGACCCCCATTGCCCACCCTTACCACTCTTCCATCTAGGAGCTAATACACAGAAGTTAAGGGTTTAAAAAAAATGTTGCTTCAGAATGAAGCTGAGACTGGATGGTGGAGAAGAGGCTCTGGGGAGCTGTAATTCCTTGCTCTAATTGGTGATCTAGTCAGCTCAGGCCATCTTCCATGCCTTTCCTTCTCCCTGCTTATAATAATTGTTTGGTGACACAATGAATAAAGCGTTGAACCTGGAGTCAGGAAGAGTCATCTTCATGAGCTCAAATCTGGCGTCAGATACTTACTAGCTAAGTGACCCTGGCCAAGTCACTTCACATTGTTTGCCTCTGTTTCTTCATCTGTAAAATGAGCTGGAGAAGAAAATGTCCAATCACTCCAGTAAATCTGTCAAGAAAATCCCCAATGGGGTCATGAAGAGTCAGACACAACTGAAAAGTGAACAACAACCCATAAATACATGCATTTTCCCTCTCCTTTGTCTCCAACAAAGCTAAGACATGGGCAATACCAAGCTGTATTTCCAAAATCTTCTGTCCTAATTGTATCAAGCATTCAACTAGTTAGCAGCCACGGCCGGTGGGCCACCATGATACAAAATTTGGATCCACGTGCTGATGGCTTTCCAGAGCTCCCAACGCAATGGCAGATGGAAGAATTGTTGTTCAAGTGAAGGAGGGGAGAACATGGCAAGTGATGTGGTTGATGGAGGTTGATGGTTTCCTAGGGAAGCCTCTTCTTGTGGTCTGGCTGTATATGTGGAAATGCCCTTTTTTGTATGAGCATGAAAGTTTGGGGGGAAAAAAGAAAAAGAATGACTTGGGGGAGCGGAAGGGAAGTGAGAGCCGACTGCAAGGATTTAAAATGCTGGTTTGTGGCAACTGGATTAGACTTTTTCTGCCTGGCTCAGAGGGCAGAACTAGGAAGAGTGGTTGGAAGGTGCAAAGAGAGAGGTATAGACTCAATGTTGGGAAAGTCTTCCTGATCATTAGAGAGGCAGCTACTTGTTGTAGGGGATAGACTGCTTGTCCTGGAGTCAAGAAGACCCACGTTCAAATCCAGTCTCATATGCTTAGTTGCTTTGGGATCCTAGGCAAGTTATTAGACCTCTGCTGCCATTGTTCTTCATCTGTAAAATGGGGATAATAACAGCACCAGCCCTCAAAGGGTTGTTGAGAGGTTCAAACGAGATGATGTTGGTAAAGTGCCTATTTAAAGCTTATTCCTCTCTCTTTCCTTATAGTTTCCCAGAAACAGAACAGGCTGCTTTGGGAGGGGGTTTCTCCCTCCTTAGTAGTCTTTAAGCAAAAGTCTAGTTGACTGCTTAGGGATGCACTAGAGAGGATGCTGGTTTAGGAATGATAGAAGCCAGTATTTACATACTGTTTTAAGGTTTGCAAAGCACTGCCTTTATGTTATCTCATTTGATTCCCACAACAACCCTGGGAGGTAGATGCTATGACTGATCTGATTTTACAGACGAGGAAACTGAGGTTGAGAGATAGCAAGTGACCTGCCTAGGATCACACAGCTAGAGAACATCTGAAGTGGGATTTGAACTCGGATCTTCCTGACTCCAGGGCTAGCTTTCTTACCCACTATTCCACCCATCTGTCCCCAGGTATGTGGAGAGGGAAGAGTAGCTGAGATCCCTTTCAGATCTGAAAGACAGTGATTCCGTGATAAGCTTTTTAAAAAATTTAAGTCATTTTATTGATATATTGTTTTTGTATTGTCGAGGTTTCCCCTGTA
>NW_025382560.1:1532-9788 GCF_016433145.1 Gracilinanus agilis | reverse complement strand
TTTCTCTCTCCCTCTCTCCTTCCCCCATTCCCTCCCTTCTTCCATCCCTCTCTCTTTCTCTCTCTCCCTCTCTCCTTCCCCATTCCCTCCCTTCTTCCATCCCTTTCTCTCCCTCCATCCCTTTCTCTTTTTCTCCCTCTCTTTCTTTCTCTCTCTCCCTCTCTCTCTCCCTCCCTCTCTTTGTTTCTGTCTCTGTCTCCCCCTTCTATCTGTCTCTCATTCTTATTTAACAATGATTTTTTATTATAACAGAAATCAAAGCATGAATTTTGTCAGCCAACAAAATTAATAGATTATGGCCTTGCTTAATGAAAGGTGTTAGTCACAAAATCGTAGAGCCTGAAAATTTTTTTCCCCTCCATTTCTGTGCTTGCTGAAGTTTATATATAAAAAATATATACACATATGTATATTATATGCATTTATCATGTTTCTTCCACTACTTCCCATCGGATACTACCTTCCTTATAAGACATATACACACCCACACAGAGAGTACAACCTGTATCATAAACATGCATAGTCCAGTAAAGTAAATATCCACATTTTTTAACTGTATTCTTTATGTTCCATTGGTATGTGCTTCTTTCAGATTGTGAGAACCAAGGAATTGGTACCTCACTGAGTCTACACTGTTGGGCTCACCATTTAAAGGACACGAGAACTCCCCTCTTACCTCCTTAGGAGACAGACCCAAAATTCTGAGAGTAGAGGCTTAATAGGGAAGAGCCCAGAAAACTCTGGGAAGGACCCTTGGAAAGAAAGGCAAGAGAAAGGAGATATAAAGACATGAAGGGGGCCACCTAGGTGGCTCAGTGGATTGAAAGCCAGGCCTAGAGATGAGAGGTGACCTGGATTTAAATCTGTTCTTGGTCACTTCCCAGCTGTATGACCCTGGGCAAGTCTCCTCACCCCCATTACCCAGCCCTTACTGCTCTTCTGCCTTAGAACCAGTGCACAATATTGATTTTAAGACGGAAAGTAAAGGTTTAAAAAAAAATGACATAGGCACAAGATCCTGCAGACACAGAAAGATTGGGTTATTTGTAGACAGAGAGGTCAGAGCCACAATATGGTTGTGAGACAAGGACTCAGCACTGTGCTACCGACTCTCATTGCCCTGACACCCCACAGAATATATCCGTATGGCATTCATATGTCTCACAAGCCTCCCTAGAGACTCCAGTGCCTAGATTGCCAACAGGTAGTCCTTTCTAGAGTCTTGATTGTATTTTTAGGTAACTCTAAGCTACATGCTCCCACAGACTTAAGGCAGGCACCCCTGCCCTTTCAGCCATTTCGGAGCCTCGTAGTAGTGAGTGAGGTGGCAGGCCTTGCTCTGGCATTCATCACGGCTGCATTTTATTGCCTGCACCCCTAATAAGCCGTGAAACCCCCAAGCTGCATCTAGGAGCTGCTGGAAGTCTGTTAATAAAAGATTGGTTAATAGCATCATTAAACTGGTAAGCAGATCCTTCCGTTAAAATATCTCCCAGTCTGGTCTCCTTCTGCCGCTGGCTTGCAAAAGTTGAGAGATGGATGAAGGAGCCTGGAATATAGTAAGGAAGAACTAGGAGTGAGGAGACCTTCGGCTCAGCTCACAGTGGGACCTTCTGGAAGCCCCTCATCATCCTCGGGCTTCAGTTTCCTCCTCTCTGAATGGAGGGAGGTCATCTTTGAGGTCTCCTCCAGCTGCGGCTCTTGTCTAGGAAGGGAATGAAAATATCAGCTTCCTAGTCTGGGAGGGGGGTTCATAGGGGATTTCTAGCCTCATTTTGTATATCAGTTACTTCCAGGAAATAGACCATGGCGACTAGCCAATAACAAGCCTTTCCCGCTAGTGAGACCAATCTGAGAATTAGCCTGGTTTCTGTTGATTCTTTTTCAAGTGAATGGCACACCTTTTTCTCCTTTTCTCCTCCCCTCCTCTCCTTTCCCCTCCTCTCCTTTCCCTTCCCTTCCCCTCCCATCCTCTCCCCTCCTCTCCTCTTTAAACCAAATTAAGTCTGTGTTGAGAATGTCCCAACAAAGCATTCTGAAGCCTGGGCTGAGGACAGGACTCCCCAAGGGTGGAGGCTCTCCAGCCTTCATGAAAACTTGTTCTCAGGGCTAGAATCTCCTGTTGGAGGCTCAGGACCCAGAACATCTCTAACCAGGGCAAGGAGAGGTCAGAATTGGAGCCACAGCAGCTCTGGAGGCAGATGCATGGTTTGGGACCTCTCTACGCTTGGTTGGAGAAGCCATTGAGAAAATGGAAGAAAGCTTCCAGGAAACCATTCTGACTGTAGCGCTGGGCTTTGGGGCTTCTGCCGTACCCTTCCTCCTGTGATTCAGAAGGCAGGGTCACCCCTCTCCCGGGGGGGCCGTGGCATCTCTTCTTTGCTCACAGGGTTGTCAAGAATAGGAAGGGAGCAGGGACCTTGGGTGGGAAGCAGCCCTTCCAAGGCAGTGAACCCTTTTGGATCTCCAGCTCTGTCAGACACAGTTTTGTTGGCAGAAGTGATTGTTGGTAAGGTGCCACAGCCGAGGGTTGGAAGAGAATGGGGAGGCTGTCATAAATGGGGAGCTAACAGATACCCCAGCAGACCCGTCCCCTCACCGCCCAGGGGCATCTACCATCATCCTTTTGTCCAATTGTGTTTAGGGACTGAATTTGAGTACACCGACTCAGAGAGTGAAGTCAAAATCAGGAAGAAGTCCCCGTCAGGACTGCTTCGTGGGAAGAAGGGGCTGATGGAGCAGGGGGGAGCCCCACCTGCACCCTCTCCCAGCACCCTCGTCGTCAGCCCTACTGGCCCCGAGAAGACCAAGATCGCCGTGGAGAAAGGGCGCAAGTCAAAGAAGCTCAAGTCCCCCAAGGAGTCAAGCTTTGAGTTTGGGCTGGAGGTGAGCGACGACGACCTGTGGAACAGGCGCCGGAGTGAGAGGATTTTCCTCCATGACGCTACCACTTCAGCCGCGGCTTTGTCCCCCGCTTCCTCCACTCCTGTCTCCAAGGGAAGCCGCTGTGGCAAAGGGACCCCACTGAGCCCCAGAAAGGAAGGAGGCAAAGCGAAGGAGAGGAAAGAGCTCAACAAGGTAGGGGGGTCCTGGAAAAAGGGGTGTACTGTGTGGAGGATTATTCTTGAAGACTTTTCTGGGGTTGCGGTCTGGTGCTTAGCCCGTAGTAGGCATTTAATAAATGCTTATTGATTTTACCTGACCTGGCAAAGGACAGAGAAACCAACCATAATGGTTTCCCACTTTGGCAATCTCAAAAATGTCACAAAGTCTCAAAAAGGATCTGCCCCTACTCCCAACCTCGAGTCTGTTACTTTTCTCCTTCCCTACTTTCTCCCATTGCTATATCCAAATATTAATTCTTTTCTCCAATAAAACTGTCCCAGCTATGGACAGTGGAAAGAATATTGGCCATAGAGAGGATGAGCGTTCAAATCCCACCTCTGACACTTATTACTGATGTGACTTTGGGAAAGTCTCTTCAGCATCTTTGAACCTCAGTTTCCTTATCTAGAAAATGATGGGGTTGGACTTGATGGCCTCCAGGATTTCTTCTGACCCCTGATCTATGATCTCTTGACCAATTATATCTTGAATAAAAACACTCATTCTGTTGGAATAGCATTATTGCTTGAGCTTCTTGGTCCAGTCCTGCCACAAAGCCAGAGTATATTTTCCCTTCTGATTGCTCCTGGAGACGTATTCTTTTGGTGAAAGAGACCAGAAGGGCAACTAGGTGATTTGGTGGATAAGAGAGCCAGGCCTAGAGATGAGAAGTCCTGGGTTCAGATCTGTATTCAGACACTTCCTAGTCATATGACTCTGGGGAAGTCACTTAACTCCTGTTGCTTCACCCTTGCTACTCTTTTGCCTTGGAACTGATCCTAAGTATTAGTTCTAAGACAGAAAGTAAGAATGTATTTTTTTTTTTTAAAGAGAGAGAGTTGGGACAGTTAGGTGGCTCAGTGGATTGAGAGCCAGACCCAGAGATGGGTGGTCCTGGATTCACATTTGGCTTCAGACACTGTGTGGCCCTGATCAAGTCACTTAACCCCCTTTGCTTAGCCCTTACCTTTCTTCTACTGAGGAACCAATATATAGCATTGATTCTAAGACAGGAGGTAAGTGCTGATAGAGGGATTGAAAGAGAGAGAGAAGAGAGAGGGGAAGGGAGGTTGAAGGAGAGAGAAGAGGGAGAGAGATTAAAAGAGAGAAAAGAAGGAGAGAGATTGGGAGAGAGACTGAAAGAGAAGAGAGGGAGAGAGATTAAAAGAGATTGGGAGAGAGAGGGAGAGATTGAAAGAGAGAAGAGAGAGATTAAGAGACGAAGAGAGAGGGAGAGAGAGAAATTGGAAGAGAGTAAAAGAGATTAGAAGAGAGATTGAAAGAGAGAGAGAGAAGAGAGAGATAGATTAAAAGAAAGAGATTGGAAGTGGGAGAAGACAGAAGAGAAAGAGACAGAGGGAGTCTTTGAGATATATTTGCTTTTCATATAGTTAGGGCTAGAGATTGGACATGTGATTTCATTGATCTAAGGAACTTCCAGATTAGGAAACTCCCTCTCCCAATGCAGGTCAGTGTCTTCTCTGTAACTTCTAGTCTTAGATAAGAGTTGACTAGAGTCCCAAGTTAAGTGACTTGCTTAGTCACAGAGCCAGTATATGGCAGAGGCAGGACTCTGAGTCCAGGGCCTCCTGTCTTTGAGGTCACCTCTCTCTCTCTCTCTCTCTCTCTCTCTCTCTTAATAATAATAATAGCTAGCATTTATATAGCACTTACTATGTGCTAAGTACTTCACAATTATTTCATTCGATCCTCACAAAAACACTTGGGAGGTAAGTGCTATTATGCCCATTTTTCAGATAAAACTGAGGCACACAGGTTAAATGGCTTGTCCGCAGTCATGCAGCTAGCACGTGAGGGTTAGATTTGAACTCTAGTCTTCCTGATTTCTGGTCCAGTGCTCTACCCTCGATGCTGTACTGCTTCCATTTTTTCAAATGCCGGATCCCTAAATCATTATGGTGATCTGGGGTCACAGCACCTCCAACCTAAACCACCTCTTTCCCTGCCTGGCTGACCTGGTCTGGAGCTTCCTTTGGGGTCTGGATGAATAAGGTGTGCATTATTAATACTTGGTGGGTCCAGTGGTAAAGGGGAAGGTGACGCAAGGGCCACGTGATCGCCTTTTAGACGTGCAGCCTACAAGCATGAACGGGCCTTGGCAAAGGGAGGCATTTTTTACTCTGGTTCATTCATTTCTTATTTTAATAAAGCAAGCGGAGAGAGAGCTCAGGAGTGAGTCTTCCACCCCTGGCACACACAGGGAGCCCCCACTGCGGTCAGAGATGGGCGCTCAGGGTGGGAGGTGAGGCTTAGGGTGCCGCCTCCTGTCCCCGGCCCCTCTCCTCTCCGCCCATCCACCGACCGCGTCTTTGTTGTGTTTGCCTCTCCAGCAGAAGAAGAAGGGGAAGGAGAGCTCCTGCTGTTCCTCCATGTCACCTCCCGGCATCCCCTCCCTGGCCCCGGAGTCTCGGGCTTCCTTAACCAGCTCCATGGCCAACAAGAAGAACAAAGCCAAGGCCAAAGGAAAGGAGGTGAAGAAAGAGGTACGTCCTGGTTTGCCTCTCTACAGCCCCCAGGAAAAAAGAGGACAAGGTGAAAGATATGGTTCTTTATCTACCTGTCTTTGTCGGTATTTGGGATGGGGTTGGTGGTGGCCTAGATATAAAATGGTAGATCTAGAAGGGGATATTAGAAATCAGTTAGTCCAAGAATTTTTTTTTATAACCCTTTTCTTAATAACCCTTCCCTTCCGTCTTAGAATCAATACTGTGTATTGGTTCCAAGGTAGGAGAGTATTAAGGGCTAAACAATGGGGGTTAAGTGACTTGCCCAGGGTCACCCAGCTAGGAAGTGTCTGAGATCAGATTGGAACCCAAGATTTCCAGTCTCCAAGCCTGACTCAGTCCACTGAGCCACCCAGCTGCTCCCTAGAATTCTTAAGTCTTTCAAAAATTGCTTGTTTTTAACTATGTTGTTATTGTATAAATTATTCTGGTTCTGTTTACTTCATCCTGTATCAGTTTATACAAGTCTTGGCAAGGTTTCTCTAAAACTGTTCCTTTCATCAGTTATAGCACAATTTTGAATTCCATTACATTTATAGGCCATAATTTGTTCAACCATTCCACAAATGATGGACACTCCCTTAGTTTCCAGTTCTTTGCCAATGAAAAAAGAATTGCTATAAATATTTTTGTACGTATGGGTCTTTTCCCTCTTTCTTTGATCTCTTTGGGGCATTGCCTAGAAATAGGATCACTGGATTGTCAAAGGGTATGTGCACAGTTATAACTGTCGGGGCATTGTTCCAAATTACTTTCCCAAATGGCTGTACCAGTTTTATTTCCACCAATAGTGCATTAATATGCCTCTTTTCCCCATAGCCTCTACCACATTTATCATTTTTCTTTTTTGGGTCAACTTTGCTAATTTAATGGGTGTGATGTAGATACTCAGAGTTGCTTTCATTTGAATTGCTATAATTATTAGTGATTTGGAGCTTTTTAAAAAATATGACTGTTCATAGCTCACCTTTCTTCCTTTAAAAAATGCCTGTTTTATCCATGGAAAAATACTCTAAATTAATTAAATACAACCCCCCCCTCCCCAAATGCCTGTTTAAGGGGGCAGCTGGGTGGCTCAATAGATGGAGGACAAGGCCTAGAGGCCTAGGTTCAAATGTGGCCTCAGACACTTCCTAGCTAAGTGACCCTGGGCAAGTCATTTAACCCACATTGCCTAGCCCTTACTGTTCTTCTGCCTTAGAACCAATACATAGTATTTAACTCCAAGGCGGAAGATAAGGGTTTATTTAAAATTTATTTTTTAATTTAATTTATTTATTTGCTTGTTTTAGAATGTTTTTCCATGGTTACATGATTCGTGTTTGTTCCATCCTCTCCTTCCTCCCTCCTTCCTCCCCCTTCCCGTAGCCAATGAACAATTCCACTGGATTTTACATGTATCATTGATCAAGATCTATTTCCATATTATTAATATTTGCAATAGAGTGATCATTTGGAGTCTAGCTCCCCAGTCATATTCCCATCGAACCATGTGATCGGAAAGTAAGGGATTTTTTTAATGCCTATTATAACCTACTTTTAAAAAGGCACTTGTAAAAAACTTTTTTTAAAATAAATTTTGTATTGATAATCTTTGTTTTTCCATTACTTACATTTCCCAATGTATCCTTTTCCTCTTAGTAAAGAATAAAAAGATGGAAAAAAGTTAAGGGAAACTAATCACTATTTTTGTTTTGTTTTAAACATCGTTTTTTATTTGGGTTTTTTATTCTAATAAAGAATTTTCATGTGTGACCCTGGGAAAGTCACTTGACCCTCATTGCCCACCTTTACCACTCTTCCACCTAAGAGCCAGTACACAGAAGTTAAGGGTTAAAAAAAAAAAGAATTTCCACATAAGTTTTCCAAAGTTACATGATTCATATTCTCTTTGTCCCTTCTTCCCTCCCCATTCTTGGAGCTGACAAGGAATTCAATCTGAGTTATACATGTATTGTCACACAAAACACTTCCATATTATTCATTTTTGTAAGTGAATAATCTTATAGAACCAAAATCCCAAGCATATACCCAAATAAACAAGTGATAAATCCTATATTTTCATCTGCATTCCTACTCCAACCATTCTTTTTCTGGAGATGGATAGCATTTTTTGTCATAAGTCCCTCAGAGCTGTCCCGGATCATTGTATTGCAATTAGTTAAATCTGTCAAAGTTGATCATTCCATAGTATTGCAGTTACAGTGTACACTGTTCTCCTGGTTCTGCTTATTTCATTCTGCATCAGTTCATGGAGGTCTTTCCAGCTCTTTCTGAAATCCTCCTATTCATTATTCCTTACAGCACTATTGTATTCCATCACCGTCATACCACAACATGTTCAGCCATTCACCAGTTGGACATTCCTTTAGTTTCCAAGTCTTTGCCACCCCCAAAACCACAGCTATAAATACTTTTGTGCAAACACTTCCTTTTCCATTTTTTTTTATCTCTTTGGGATACAGACCTAGTAGTGCTAACCATTGTTTTTTTTTTAAGTTTTGACATTCTACACACCCATGTTGTCTCTCTTTTGAAGAGAAACTAGGGGCTCAGATGCTTCCCAGCTGTGTCTCTGGGCAACCCTGATTGTCTAGCCCTTAACTGCTTTTCTTTCTTTCTTTCT
>NW_025382560.1:0-1490 GCF_016433145.1 Gracilinanus agilis | reverse complement strand
CTTTCTTTCTTTCTTTCTTTCTTTCTTTCTTTCTTTCTTTCTTTCTTTCTTTCTTTCTTTCTTTCTTTCTTTCTTTCTTTCTTCCCAGCACAAAGTAAATGCTTAAATACTTGTGCTTGAATAACAAGCCTTGGCCTTGAGGAGACCAATTCTGGAAAAGTTGAATGGAAAGTTGAGCCATCTATTCAGTGAACTCTGATTAGGTTAATGGGCAATTTGGGTAACTTAGTCTGTGTTTTTCTCTTTTAAATGAAAACTTTGGGGTTTTAATTTTTTATTTCTTTTTAAAGTATCCAGATAATGACATCACCTCTACCTATCTTTTCAAGTGAGAAGATGCATAGTTTAAGCAGATGGCAGCTGGTTCATTCTAGCATTACTAACATGGACAGAATTAAGTGCATATTGATTGCTGCGACATTCTCTGGAGAATCTCTTCTCTTTGGTTCTGAGAAGAATGGATGATCCAAATTCTTTTTGACTTTATATTCACACCAAAGTTTTAGTTTAGAATGATTGTAGAAGACTTTAGAAAGAACTAGAGCCTCAGTCACAAAATATAGCAATTCAAATTCCCACTGTGGAGTTCCCAAACTGAAAGGCTCCTGTAGGGTTCATGGATCAGCAAGAATCTATTTTTGCTTTAAGAAAATACCCAGAGAAGGCCTAGGTCATTTAAGAAGTTGAAGATAGCAGGCAGAACTAGATTTATTTTGGAAACCCAATGAGTAAATGAGTTAATACATTCAACAATAACTTTTAAATTACCCACTTTGTTATAAGCCTAGTGCCAGGTACTAGATGTATGAAGACAAAAATGAAATGGTATCTTGAAAAAATTGAATAATTATTTGATGGTGAAATGCTTTCCTTTAATATCATTAGGATGATTATATTTTGGACCCATTTTTATTAAGTTTTGTGGATTTTGTAGACATTCTATGATTTTGACTAGATGAATTCTCAGGTCTCTCCCAACTCTAATTTTCTATGACCAAGATTTATAATATGTTCCTTTTCTCCTTTCCTAGTAAGTTGGCAAATAGACATAGACTTCTCTGTTCATGCTATGTCCCTGGTGATGTGACAAATGGTCATATGTTAGGGTCACATTCATTGCCTTTCACATTGTTTTTATCTCTTAACAAGCTCCCTCATTATTTTTGTCTAAAGCCATGTGCTTCCCTCCCCCCTTTCACCATAATAGACTTTATATGTGACCACAGAAGGCAGCAGTGGAATGAGGAAGGAAAAGGGAGATGCATGTTTGGAGATATATGTTACAGTGATCATGGATCCCACAGGAATATGACTTATAACAGAGATCACTCTGCCAAAGTAAGGAGTTGATCAAACTCTTTGGGGGCAGGGATGGGGACTTTACATTTACCTACCTCCATTAAGAGTATTGAATTAATGAATAACAGGGACTAGATTTGCAGCCATTAAGCTTCCACTGTTTCCATAAGAACTCAAATATCCATTCTTCA
>NW_025382559.1:0-4567 GCF_016433145.1 Gracilinanus agilis | reverse complement strand
GGGCATTAATATGCTTTACGTACCTCATAAGGTTGTTGTGAGAAGAGTAGCTTATCAACATTAAGTGGGGGCATTGCTGATACTGAGATTCCTGATTGAGTTGAACTGGGGAGTATCAATACAGGGAGATATGCTCACCTTCCTTCTGGATATCTCAGTAGAACATGAGAAATGGGAAGTTTGAGATGGGGGGCAGGGAAGGGAAGGAAGTCTGGCCAAACTGAAATGGAACACAGTATAAATGAGGGAGCAGAGAGAGAACAGAATAGATCAGGAATATGGGACATTGTGTAGGGAAGACAGTCTTGCCCATAGCAAGGTCTAGGCAGCCAGGACACAATATGAAGACATTTGACACTAGAGATGAGGTAGTGAAAAGGGTTTTTGCTTACTTGTCAAAGAAGTAATTCTTTGATACATTACTCTCTCTTCTGTCTGTCTTTATCTCTCTGTTTCTGTCTCTGTCTCTCTCCTCTCTGTCTCTCTGTCTCTCTCCCTTCTCTTTCTCTCTCTTCTCTCTCTCTTCTCTCTGTCTCTCTCATCTCTCTCTCTCTTCTCCCTGTCTCTCTCATCTCTCTCTCTTCTCTCTGTTACTTTCTCTCTTCTCTCTGTCTCTCTGTGTCTATCTGTCTTTCGCTCTCTGTCTCTCTCTTTCTCCCCTCCTCTTCCTGTCTCATACTTAATTCCAACTCACTCCACTGCTATCCCCAACTGGGACCCAACATTCATACGTAAGGTACAGAGGAAGTAGTGCAGGGGTGAAAGGGGTAGACAGAGTCACCTTGACTTTTTATAGTTCAGCTGTTAAGCAAAACATTGACTAGTGCTGGGTTTTATTTTCTAATATGAGTTGGCCAAAGACAATAGAATAAAGGGGATATTTACATTCTTCAGAGGACTGATCCTCTTGTTTTCTTATTGGTGCTTTCCAGACCCAAAGATGCTGACAGAGCTGAGGCTCATCCTGGTAGGGAAGAGAAGAAGTGGAAAAAGTGCAACTGGAAATAGCATCCTGGGCAAGAACGTCTTTGAGTCCAAGCTCAGTTCTGGGCCATTGACTGAAAGATGTCATCTAGAGAGGAGGGAATGGCAGGGAAGGACACTTGTTGTTATTGACACCCCAGATATCTTTTCCCCTAATGTCCAGACAAAAAACACATTTCTGGAGATCTCTCGTTGTTTGGCCCTCTCGTCCCCAGGGCCTCATGCCCTGCTCCTGGTGATCCAGCTGGGCCATTACACCAACGAAGACAAGAAGGTCTTAAGGCATATTCAGGAAATATTTGGAGTGAAGATCCTCTCTCACACCATCCTTGTCTTCACCAGGAAAGAAGACTTAGGGGATGGGACCCTGAAGGACTATTTAAAAGGAACAGAGAACAAAAGCTTGAGCTGGTTGGATACGGTGTGTGAAGGATTTCACTGTGGTTTCAACAACAAAGCTGAAGGTGAGGACCAGAAGAACCAACTAGAGGAACTGATGCACATGGTAGATGGGATGCTCTGGAAAAATGAATACCAATATTACTCAAATGAGGTGTACGACTACATCCAGCAAAATATTCAGCAGTTAAAAGAGGAACTGGGAGAACAGTCAATAGGCCTGGGACAGGTTTCTAAGGGAGTTTTCTGTAAGGAGAATATGCCATCAAAGAAGGAATCAGTTCAAAACTGCTCTGTCCTAGAAAGTCTGATGACCATTCAGAGGAAATATAAGCAGCAACAAGAATTCATGCTGAATAAGGAGTCACAGACTCCTTGGGTGGAAGACAACACATTTTGGGGTTCTTTCTTCTGCTTTTACCATGGCATGTTTTCCTGTAGATTTTTTCCCCCTCATCCACCATCCCTTATGAAACAAACCCAGTCAACTGAACCCAGGCACTCAGGAAAGAACCCAGAGCTGGAGTCTGAAAGACCCCAGTGCCAAAACTAGCTCTGCCACTGACTAGTTCTAGGGCTTGAACAAATCACTTGATCTGATCCAACTCTCTCTTTTGGCAGGTGAGAAAACAAGTTTGGAAAAGTGGTCTCTGTGGTCCCTTCCAGTTCTAGTCTTCCATGATGTCAGGCCATTGGGAATAGTCTCCAGGAGATTGTGATCCCTATCGATCTAACCTTGTTGGGGGAAAAATACAAATAATATATGTTCCTTTATATCGTGATCATTAGAATCCCTGGAATTCTAGAGCCTGTGTCTTAGAGGAAATACCTTAAAGGATGGTTCTAGATGGCCTTTGAGTCCCTCCTAACTCTGAGATTTTGTGATCCCCATTTTAGAGATGGTAAAGCTGAGGCCCAGTGAGAGAGAAAGAAGTCTTCTAGAGCCATAAAGTGAATCTAAGAGGATATCTTCTTGAGGCTCTATCAGCTAACTCTTGTCAAAATTCTTCAGCATAGCTGCCTCATCCTTTGCCTTCCATACCCACCTTAAGGTATAGATGTTCAACCTCCCCCAAATCAGGCAGCATCAGGATAGAAATGTACATCCCCAGCCTTTTAAAAGTACAGACAACATATCTCACTTCGTGTTCATTCCTAAAGGAAGGAAAATCAGGAGAAAAATGCCACATACAAGGCACTTACCCAAGGACCTGACTGCTGGGACCATACCACCTGTCTAAATCTATAAAGCTCATGCTTCAATTTTACTTCATGCTCCCACTCTCTTCAACCCACAGAAAGTATCACTGGTTCTTCCCAAAATACATAATCTCCTTTCCTATTTTCTGCTGCCTTTAATTATAATTAAGTCAGAAGTGTTAAGACTCAGGGCAGTGAGGTAGCTCAGTGGATAGAGAGCCAGGTCTAGAGACAGATGTCCTGGGTTCAAATCTACCTGCAGACACTTCCTAGCTGTGCCACCCTGAGCAAGTCATAACTCCAATTGCCTAACCCTCACTACTTTTCTGTCTTGGAATCAATACTTGCTATTAATTCTAAGAAAAAAAGGTAAGGGTTTAAAAAAAGTGCTGGGACTCATAGGATCAAAAAATCATAGAATCTCAGAGCAGAAAGGGCCCTCATGGGTGATCTATATTCACCCATACCTGAACAGAAATCTCTTCTACAATATCCCTAGCAAATAGTTATCTAGTCTTCATTTGAAGACCAACAGCAACAGGGAACTTACCTATCAATTAAAACACACCATTTCTTTATACTTCTGGACATATAAGGGTAACCAGGACTTTAACAGAAGAAGTTTTCCATTTCTGCCTTACTCTGAAATGTTTTCTGAGATTTAATGAAGTTTAAAAAAACACATAACTTAACAGGAAGATGAGAATTGAAAGGACAAGTAAAAAGAACATGTCCATGTCTCTCTAGTCTATAGCCTCAGAAAGTCTCGGGAATATGCTGACAATACAGAGGGGCCTCCTATCTGCATTTTTAGGTAGAGGAAAGGCAAAGAGAATTCAGTTACCCAAACTCAGTTACAAATAAGGGGATAGGACCCTTTCATGAAAGGACTGAGAAAGAAAATGTTTAGCTTCCATGTCTTTCACCAGCTAGGAGGATCCCTGAGGCAGATCAGAGCTAAAAGTGAAAATATGATGATTATACTTGATGCATGTGGCTTGGGCCATCTATCTCCCTCTCAGGATACAATGGCCCTATCTAAAGGAGCAGTAGTGACTGGACTGGTGAGGAGGATCATGCTTTGACTGGCAACAATTTAAAAGGCAAAAGACAGCAGGAACGCAACACAGCTTTAATGAACGGTAAATATATAGTCAAAGCCATCACAAGGCATCTTCAGAAAAGTTTCAAATATGACAACGACCTTAGAAGATGGTAAGGATAGTCAAAAAGCAATGGCAAAGCATGGAGTTTCAGTGTACAACAGCTTCAGCGACAAAGAGGAGTAGCAATGACTGAGTGATGGGATGGGGCTAAGCAAAAAACAATAGCAAAGTTTAGCCAGTTGCTGAAAAAATGGAGGTATGAGAACTCAAACAGGAGAGTTTTCTCAGCAGGACATGGGGGATGTAGAATTAGCCAAATAAATCAGTAACCTTCATATATTTTCAAATAAATAGATCTGAGTTTTATTTACTGTAATCCAAAGAGCTAATCTTATAGGTAGATCTTATATATAATCTTATATGTAGAGATGTATTCATGATTACATGATTTAAGACATGGAAAACTTCAAGTCCCTCCACCTCCAAACAGAAAATATTACCCACCAATTAATACTCACTGTGCCTAACGTTTCACAAATAAAGCTTCATTTCTTTGGTCTAAAATTTTGTCCCTTGTTCAGTCTCTTCATGTAGGGAGAATACTATCACTATTCACTTTTGGTGAATATTTTTGGTGGTTCACCTGGGGAACAATGGTAGTGCTAGAGGATACTTACAAAATGTAGCTGGGTATTATGAAGTCCCAGGCAGAAATCAAACACTTTGAGAATACAGATAGTGTTTTTAATCCTGGTGATTATTAAAGACAGTAGAGGTTCTTTGAAAGAGAAATGCAAATTTGGAAAACAAATAGCCAAGTAAGAAGAGAGTACCTAAGAAAGATCAATATGGAATAAATAACCCCAATCCCATGATAT
>NW_025382558.1:0-1566 GCF_016433145.1 Gracilinanus agilis | reverse complement strand
GGTGAGTGAAAAAGGCTGACTTTCTTTCCCTGACTTGTTCTGGATGTACTAGTCTCTGGAGAAGCCCCTCAGTCTTTGGGGAGGCCTCATGGCTAAAACCCTTGTTTAATTACTTCTGAGTTTGTACCAGGCCAGAGTAATTATCTACTCTCTCCAATTTCCTTACTTTCTCTAGTTCTCATTGGAATAGACCAGGTGGGATTCATACCAGGAATGCAAGGATGGTTCAACATTAAGAAAATCATCCACATAATTGACCATATCAACAATCTAACAAACAAACAAAAATCACATGATTAATTTACCTATTTAGCGCCATACCTATCCAACTACCAAAAAACATCTTGGCTGGTACAAGGAGAATACACTGAGGAGACCAGGGAGATGAGACTGAGAAAATGGGTGGTAGCCAGATTTTGAGAGGCCCTAAAGACTTTGAACTTTCTCTTAGACATGGGAGTCCTAAGTTTGGGCTCTGATGTGCCTGGGACTTTCCATTTTGGGTTTCTTTCAGAAGGTGACTGTTTCTAGTTCCACTTTGATTTCTGGGTTCAAAGAGATATGAACAGTCTTCTTTTAGGAATATGATGCCTAGGTTTGAGCCTTCTCATTTTTCCCTCTCTCTGTTAGACTGGACCAGGAGTCAGGCAGACCTGAATACAAATCTTGTTTGAGGCACTCATAACCCTCAGTTTCTTTACCTATTAAATAGTGCTAATAAGTGCATCTACATACAGATAATACCTATAAAGAACTTAGCACAGTGCCTGGCAGAAGAACAGTAAGGTTTAGGCAATGAGGGTTAGGTGATTTGCCAAAGTTCACCTAGCTATGAAGCATTTGAGGTCAGTTTTGAATCTAGGACCTCCAATCAACAGGCCTGGTGCTCTATCCCCTGAACCACCTCAACTTCTGGATAAGATGGCCCCAGAATAGAAGTAAGACTCTACCTCTCCTATCTACCAACCAATATAGTGCCTCAAAAGGACAAAGCCCAAATCAGATGAGTGAAGGGGTTCCACTGTAGGGAACAGCATTGAAAGTAGATAGAGTTTTGCGCATTTACATACTAAAAAGAAGGCAAAAATTACTCCTGCTAAAACGTGAGCTCACTACGTCTCCCCCACTCCACCTACAATGCCAGTTAGAGGGAGTGTGGGGCAACCTCGAGGTTCTTGGAGGACTGGTTGAGGACAAAACAGACTTACCCCTAAAAGCAGGGATACTTGGGACCCCAGGAGGCTGAGGAATAGAGAGCTTGGGTGCATAGACAGGGCAGGACTACATACAATAGACATCACTGTGGAGACTCCAAATATAGCCTCAGGGCAAAAACCTATCTGGGGTTCAATACAAAGCCTACCCTCCTCACTCATATTTGTACTGGGTAGTCTCTAGGTTCTCAGGGGCTGGCTGAGGACACTAGAAACTTACTTCTAAGAACAGCGAGACTTGGGACCTGAGGAGGCTGAGGAATGCAGACATTGGGTACAGAGATAGAGCAGAGTTGGTAGGCACACAGTAGATGCCAGGGGAGACTTGGGAAAATAGCCTCAAGGCAAAACT
>NW_025382557.1:0-6184 GCF_016433145.1 Gracilinanus agilis | reverse complement strand
AGATACAACATTGAGCTGAATGTGACTGCCCTCTGCCTCTCCATCTATTTTAACAACAACATTCAATAAAAAAGGCATGTTGACCTGCCAGGTCATCAAAACACACAAACTACATATACACACATATACATATATATAAAATATATATAATGTATACAGACATATATGTATATATATATATATACCAATGGAAAAAAACTGATATTAGCCAAGAACAAAACATATAAACATATTATTCAAGTGGGGGAAATACACAAGAATTTTTTAAATCCTAAATAAGAATAACTGTTTAGTCAAATACATGTTAAATCTCATCATTACTACCGACAATGAAAAGATAATTCAAACTTGAAAAAATAAACTGTTAGAAATACACACATGCATGTGAGCGCCATACAAATTACTTGACAACAGAAATATTTTTTTCTTAAAGTACATGTATTTGGATATTACTTTTGCAAAACATATTAGAGACTTTCCAATTGAATCTGCTCATTTTCTAGATCAGACAACTGAGGCTCAGGAAGGCTTAAACATCTTGCCTAGGGCCATGCCACAAGTAATTATGCCAAGAAATTCTTCACTCCCAAACTACCTACTACATTCTATAATATACCACCTAACTTCTATCTAGAAATATAGCCCCAAATTAAATATGCTGCAAACTGCAGCCTATTACCTCAACAATTATTCAAAAAATATTTGTCTCCTGAAAGCAACAGAATATATTTTAAAAAACCAGGAAGACTAAGTAATTTATTAGGAATTTTGTAACTAAATATACACTCACAATGAGAGGAAAGATTGAATCTTAGATGTCAATTATCCTGTTAACAAGCATTTATTAAGGAACTACTACATGTTCAGTATTGTCCCAAGTGCTGAAGATACAAAGAAAGGCAATAAAATAAAATAAAATTCTTGCTGTCATGGAGTTTCCAGTCTAGTGAGCAGGACAACACAAAAACAAGATATGTACAGGATAAATTGGGGTTAATCTCAGAAGGAAGGTGCAAAAAAAAAGGACTAGGAAAGGCTTCTTGCAAAGAGTAGTAGGAAAGGAATTTCTGTGAAGACTTCAGGGAAGCCATGAGCCAGTAACACAAAGAGAGAATATTCCAGATGTAGAAAAAAGCCAGTGAAAATGTTTACACCTGGAAGATGGAGTGTCCTATTCCAGGAACCACTAAGAGGTCAATGACCCTGGACTGAGGAGCATGTTGTAGGGAGTAAGATATAAGAAGACTGGAAATGGAGGAAGTTTTGAGGTTCCACATGTGAGAAGGGAATTTGTGTTTTATTTGATCAATCAGAGATTTGGACTTCCTTTCCATTTTTCTGAATTTTGGGTCAATCAGTGACCAGGGAATTGAACCCACAGGCACTGCCACCCTGAGTGGGACCAGGCTAGTTGAGGAACAGTGATTGGTTCCTGGGGGGCATTTATGTAGGAGAGCTAGTGGGTGAAGGGAATGTCTTATAGATGAGACCCTGCAGGAAGCTGGGGGGGTGTTTCTCTGAAACAGAGGTTCTGAGACAGACTATGGGGTGTTAGCTTTATCACCTTTCTACATTTTCCTCTCTCATTATCTTTACCTTGCTACAGTAAAGCTACTAACAGCCTTGTGACTTAAGAGTTAATTTCTATATTTGTCAAACCCATTCTCACCATTACATGCAGAGGATTTTATATTTGATCTTGTAATAGGGAGTCACTGCTGTTCATTGAATAATGGGATGCATCATTCTGCATTTCAGGAAGATTTTTTTGACAGCTAAGAGGAGGAGGATTAGAGTAGAGAGAGAACTGAGGAATGGAGACCCACCAACAGGCTATTGAGGGCTGGCACCAGATTTATAGAAGGATGCAGGGAGAGAAAGAGGCATTTTCAAGGAAGAGAGGCATTTTCAAGAGATATTAGGAAGGTACAAATGTCAAGATTTGACAATTAATGGTTGTGTCTAAGGAAGTGAGGAGGTAAGAATGGTACCTAAAGTATAAACTGGGTAATTGGGGTGGTGTTTCCCTCACCAGATTAAAAAAAAGGTAGGAAGAGAGAGGGTTAGAAGCAATGAAATTAGTCGTTTGGACATGGTGAATTTGAGATATTGATAGGATATCCAGTTCATGATGTCTAAGAGGCAGTTGGAGATGGTAGACTGAAGGTCAGGAGAGAGATTAGGGTTGGGCAAATAAATCTGAGAGGCATCTGCTTATATGTGATCAGTGAAACCATAGGAACTTATGTGATAGCCAAATGGAATATATGGAAGGGGAAGAGAAGAGGGACCACAGAGTCCTGAGGGATGTCCACAGTTAAAAGGAATGAAATGAATGAAGGTTCAGCAAAGAAGATGGAAGAATGGTCATACAGACAGGAGGATGACTAGGATAGAGCAGTATCTGAATGATAGATTTCTTACCAATAATAACCTATTTTAATGGGGGAAGCTAGGTAGCTGAGTGAATTGAGAACCAGGCTTAGAGACAAGAGGTCCTGGGTTCAAATCTAACTTCAGATTCGTCCTAGCTGTGACCCTGGGCAAGTCACTTAATCCCAATTCTCTAGCCCTTACCACTCTTCTGACTTGGAACAAATATATAGTATTGATAAGACAGAAGGTAAAGTTTTATTTTTATTTTTATTTTTATTCTAATAACCTACTTTAACTATAGTTAAGATCACCAAATAAAATATGTAAACTCTTTTAAGTAAACTATGGTTTGTTTATGATGAACAAAAAGAGAAGATAGCTTAAATATATCCTATGTTTGATCTCCATTTTCAGTACTTTCATTTAACATTGTGTTGAAATGATAAGAAAAAAAGGATGATAAGAGAAGTTAACATTCTAAATGATGAGTTCAAAATAACGTTTTTTGCAAATGATATGATAGCATTCCCAGGAAACCAAACCATCTCAGCAGCAACAACAATAAAATAATAGAAACAATAAATATATTCAGCTGATGCTAGGATCTATGATAAACTCACAAAATCATTCACATCCTATTGATAAAGATCATAATAACATAATAAAATAAACATTTCACAATTTAAAAAATCCTTAAATCTTTATGAATGAACTTACCTAGATGTATAGATGGCCATGAAAATACAACCTTTGGTTAATTGGTTAGTTGTTGTCTTTCATACTCAAAGAGGACCAAAATGACATCACTTTGCTGGAGTCAATGTTTGGTATGTTTAACTGTGGCCAGTCAGATCAATATGAACTTGGAAGGCTCTACCAGAGATCAGGCACAAATAGCCCATATCAACATTTGAGATAGAGATGCCCCTAAATTTGTGGATCCCAAGACCTGGCAAAAGTAAAGGAAGGTCAGTATAATTAGTGAGATTTCCATTGTTCATGGATAGTTCAGGTCAATATGGAGAAAATGACAAAAATCTTCAAGTTAATTCAGATCACTTAAAGCAATACCTGTTAAATTTGCTGTAACTTTTTTTAATTAGACAAAATAAAAACATTTATATGGAAAAAAAATTGAAGGAACATTTTGGGGGAAAATATTTGAGTCATCATGGCACAGTAAAAAAAAAAACTTTGAATCTAAAGTTAAAGAAATGAGGTTTAACTCCTGACCCTGCTAGCATGACCTTGGCTACTCATACTATAACTCTGGGCCTTAATTATATCATTGTTAATATGCAGTCACTTCAGAAGTCCTTTCCATCTTTACATCTTGAATCCTGCGATCTTATGCTCCAATCTGATGGAAGCAGACCTGCATTTGCAGACTATAAAATACATTGCAAGGAGGTTAGAGTTACTATCATCTGATGCTAAAGGAGAATAAAGGAAAATGGGAAAGAATGCCTAGCCTAGACTTCAAACAAAATACGTATCAGATACCTGTTTGATAAACTTGTAGGAAATGCAAACTGGACACTTATACATTGTTTTATAAACATTCTTGGGAAAATTTGTTGGCAATAAGGCAAAGAATAACCTTAAGACTATACCACATTAAATTCCAGGTAGTTTATAGACAAACATAAAAAGACTTATAAAAAAGAAGAAAATAGATTTTTTTCTCAACTGTAATGTGAAGACAGTTAAAGAGATATTTTGTTTTGTTAAACAAAGCCAATAATTGGCAACAAAAAAGATAAACTATATTAACATCTTAACACTTCTGTATGATGAAAACAACCTAATCAAGAAAAAAAATAGTATGGGGAATTATTTATAGCAAATATATGAGGCAAATGTCTAAGTTTTTGGTTTTAATTTTTTAATTTTTATAATATCTAAATATTTTAAACTGATAAAAATATGGATAAAATCCCAGTTTGAGTGAGTAATGGACCAAAGGACATGACTAGACAATTTATAAAAATAAATGGAAAAACTTGAATAAACACTTTCAAACATGTTCAAGTTCTCTAAGAATCAAAGAAATGTAAATGAGAAGAGCTTCATGGTACCACAACACAGCCATCTGTACTACAAAAAAATAGTTAAAAATGCAAAATGCAGTGTTGGCAAAGGTATGGGGAATAGGTATACTTATACTTTCCTCTGAAAATTACAAATTAAAGACCTACAATTTGTTGCAATATTTTTTATTATTTTGGATATGCCATAAGATTATTATTTGTGTACAGCAAAGATAAGCATTATTATAAGAGGTAAAAAATGGATATTTAACAAACTAAAGAAGTTTCAACTATTCTTAGGGGGGAAGCCAGAACTCTGCAGAAAATTTGATCATAGGAAACATTAAAAAGTAATGAAAGAGGGGCATCTGGGTAACTCAATGGATTGAGAGTCAAACCTAGAAACAGGAGGTCCTAGGTTCAGATCCGGCCTCAGACACTTCCTAGCTGTGTGACCCTGGGCAAGTCACTTGACCCCCATTGCCCACCCTTACCACTCTTCCACCTAGGAACCAATACACAGAAGTTAAGGGTTTTAAAAAAAAAGTAATGAAAGACTAATTGCAAGAAACCTAAAAGGTCAAACTATTTGATTCCTTTATAGGAAAATGTTATCAATAGCCCCCAGGAGTGGTATTTTGAAGGGGTATGTATGGATGGAAGACTTGAAGTCTAGATGAATGAAATCAAATGAGCCCAAATCATAGTGTAATAGATCAGGAAGAAGTAGGGTGGAAAGGCTAACTTATTTGGAGGGGGAATGAGTAGAGGAACTGCCACAAAAAAGGGGAGGAGGGAATAGAGGGTTGTTAATATTATAATCTTACTTTCATCAGACCTAGGATAAAGCAAAAATAATATGCACAATTAGAAGGGTAAAATTTTTCTTAATGTAGAGAGAAATAGAGGGAAGGGGGGAGAAATATGGGAGGGACTGGGGAGGGGAGTACATATCAAGAAGTAGGGGAAAAAGTGAGGAGAGACTTTAAGGACAAGAGAGGAGAAGGATATTTTAATTTTTTTATTTTTGAACATTTCATTTAATTAATTAATTAAGGATATTTTTCCATGGTTAAAATATTCTTCTTTCTTTGGTTAAAAGATGTTCTTTTGGGGCAGCTGGGTAGCTTAGTGGAGTGAGAGTCAGGCCTAGAGACAGGAGGTCCTAGGTTCAAACCCGGCCTCAGCCACTTCCCAGCTGTGTGACCCTGGGCAAGTCACTNTCAGCCACTTCCCAGCTGTGTGACCCTGGGCAAGTCACTTGACCCCCATTGCCCACCCTTACCAATCTTCCACCTATGAGACAATACACCGAAGTACAAGGGTTTAAAAAAAAAAGATCTTCTTTCTCTCCCCTCCCCCAAACCCCTCCCATAGCCCCACATTTCCACTGGGTTTTTACATGTGTCGTTTATCAAGATCTACTTCCATATTATTGCTATTTGCACTAGGGTGATCGTTTAGAGTCAATATCCTGATTTTTAAAGGAAAAAACAAATGAGATACAGATGGAAATAGATAAAATAATAGGGGGGACTTTAATTTTCCCCTCTCAGAACTAAATAAGTCTAATAAAAATAAATAAGAAAGAAGTTAAGGAGATGAATAGAACTTTAGATAAATTAAATAGGATAGCTATCTGGAGAGCCCCCACATATCTGCGTTAATCTAGGAGTATATCTAAGCCTGAACATACTCATAATCCAAACATAGTTTCTGGGATAACAAAGGTTAAGAGAGCATAAATATACCACACAACCTTACTTTTAACACCTATC
>NW_025382556.1:0-4536 GCF_016433145.1 Gracilinanus agilis | reverse complement strand
ACAAAATCTAGTCCCTTTTCTGTCTTTCATAGTGTGGCAATTTTCTGAAGTCCTGGCTGCTGATTGGGTAAGTGCATATTGCTGCAATGGTCCTATAGGCTTGTGGGACATAAAACACTTTACTGGGCCCTTATTCAAGGACCTGTTATGGGCTTATTCTTGCTTACTCAGAATTTTTATATATTATTTAATTTTGATTTTTTCTCCTTTTCTTGTACTTTTTTTTATTTTTTGACTTCCTTTTAACAATTGATTCACATACCTCATAATTCAGCCATATATCCCTGGGTGATCTGTATATTGGTCAACACCCCCCTCAAGGGGGATTGTATAATTGTATTATTGTAATTTCCCCTTAGAAAGTGCAATATTGTATGTACCTCTAGTTAAAGATCTTTAGAGATATGTTGATTATGTGTACTGATTCCATGGACATGTACATTACTAGGCATGTAAATCTGAGAGATTTCTACATGCTTGTTTTCCATTGGAATCACAGGGAGCTGTTGTGTAATTAGGATCTGCTCCTCAGGACTCCTATTCCCAGCATCCCACTTTTCTTCTCATGTTACTATCCTTAAGTTTTGAAGATAAAAGTTTGTGAGTGACTCTCTCTCTCTCTCTCTCTCTCTCTCTCTCCCTCTCTCTCTCTCTCTCTCTCTCTCTCTCTCTCTCTCTCATTTTTCCCCTGATTGCTGTTTGATGAGATGAGAGGCAGGAGAATTTTACTCAGATGTTTTTTACTCAGGTCTTTACTTTTGTTCTTTTTATTTTCTCCTACTTCAAGTGATCATTAATAAATCTTATAAAATATAATACTTGAAGTAATTGGATATTAATTAAGTTTTGCAATGTATAGGTCCTTTTCCTTTTCCTTTGATCTCTTTGGGATACAGACTTGGTAGTAGCATTGCACATTCAAAGGGTATGCACAGTTTTATAGCCCTTTGGACATAGTTCCAAATTATTTTTTAGAATGTATGGACCAGTTCACAACTCCCTAATAATGCATATGTTCAAATTTTTCCATATTCCCTACAATTTTGTCATTTTCCTTTTCTGTCATGTTAGCCATGACATGATAGTCATGAGATGGATCTAATTATTTTAATTTGTATTTCCTTAATCATTAGTGATTTAGAACTTTTTTTTTCCTATGACTATAATCAGCTTTGATTTTTTTTTAAAACTGCCTGTTTATATCTTCTGATCACTTATCAGTTGAGGAATGATTTGTATGCATATAAAATTTTTTTTAACCCTTAACTTCTGTGTATTGGTTCCTTGGTGGAAGAGTGGTAAGGGTGGGCAATGGGGGTCAAGTGACTTGCCCAGGGTCACACAGCTGAGAAGTGTCTGAGGCCAGATTTGAACCTAGGACCTCCCATCTCTAGGCNTTTTTTTTAACCCTTAACTTCTGTGTATTGGTTCCTTGGTGGAAGAGTGGTAAGGGTGGGCAATGGGGGTCAAGTGACTTGCCCAGGGTCACACAGCTGGGAAGTGTCTGAGGCCAGATTTGAACCTAGGACCTCCCATCTCTAGGCTTAGCTCTCAATCCACTGAGCTACCCAGCTGCCCCCTGTATGCATATAAATTTAACTCAATTCTCTATTGAGAAATGAGACCTTTATCAGAGAAACTTGCTATAAAATCCCTTGCTCTCCCTCCTCCCCAGGTTCCTGTTTTCTTTCTAATCTTGGTTGAATTGGTTTTGTTTATGCAAAGCCTTTTTAATTTAATGTGAACAAGATAATCCATTTTACATCATGTGATCTTCTCTATCCTTTGATTATAAATTCTCCGAAGATTTGCTTATATCACCCTTTATGTCTAAATCAGGTATCCTTTTTCACCTTACTTGGCATATGGTGTGAGATGTTGATCTGTACTTAATTTCTGCCAACCTGCTTTCCAGTCTTCTAGCAAGTTTTGTCAAATAGTGAGTTCTTGTCCCTAAAGCTTTGCTCTTTTGAGTTTATTAAATGCTAGATTGCAATGGTCTTTTACAACTGTGCGTTATGTACCTATATTCCACTGATTTCACCACTCTGTTTCTTAGTCAACACCAGATTGTTTTCATGATTATCATTTTGTAATATTGTTTGAAATCTGATACTTCCAGGTCACTTTCCTTTGTATTTTTTTCATTGATTCCCTTGATATTCTTGACCGTTTGGTTCTTTCAAGTGAATTGTTATTTTTTTTCTAGCTCTATAAAGTAATTTTTGGTAGTTTGATAGGTATGGCACTGAATAAGTAAATTAATTTAGGTAGAATTATAATTTTTATTATATTGGCTAGATCTACCCATGAGCAATTAAATATTTCTCCCAACTATTTAGGTCTGGCTTTCTGTGAAGTATTTTATAACTGTGATCATTTAATTCATGGCTTTGTCTTGGCAGGTAGACTCCAAAGTATTTTATTTTGTCTTTAATTATTTTTAAATGGCATTTCTCTATCATTTCCTGTTGGACTTTGTTGGCAATATATAGAAATACTGATTTATGTGGATTTCGTTTATATCCTGCAACTTTGCTAAAATTATTTCAATTAGTTTTTCTGCTGATTCTCTAGAAATCTCTAAGTATACCATTATATGTTATACAAAAAGCAATAGTTTTGTTTCCTCTTTAAAGGCAGAGACGGACTTTTGCCTCTCTTTGTATCCCTAGCACTTGGTACTTAGATGTTTATTGACTAATTGATTCATTTGTTCATTCTGCTAGTGTTTATCAAACACTTACTATATTTCAGTATCACGCTAAGTACTAGGAAAAACAAAAATACTCAAGACATGGTCTCTGCCTTTTCTCATCAAAGTTACAACTAGAAGTTAATCGATAGTTTTCAAGGTAATTCTGGGGCTTCATTTTGTATAGGTGGAGGTCTTAGGTTCAGAAATTTGGACTTGAAGAAAACAGGACACAGTCCTCAGATTTAACACTTAGAGCTACAAGCAAGGAAGAAGAGGTGGAAAAAAAGAGTTAAATATAGGACTCATGGACCCTAAGGATCAAAAAAGCTTAAGAAAATATTTTTATTTCTATGGAAACTGAAAGAAATCATGTAAAGAAACACCTTATTAAAATTTACAAAAAACTATCAGTGCAGACAAGATTCCTGATGGACTGATTGCGATTAAAAGTAGCATTGTAAATTCTGTGGGAAGATTGTGAGGTCAATGAGTTGGGTGGAGAACTATTTATTGGATAAGAGGAATTAGAGGTAGGGGGCTTTCCTTCTCTGAAAGAAAAGCAAAACTGAATGCAGGAGAAAGATGTCAAACAAACACTTTCAGATATTCAATCAGGCGTGGATCCTTGTATAGTTTTTCCTCCAGAGCCAGATACTTTTGTGGAGCAAGTTCCTTGTGTCTGAAAGCAGGAAAAAAAGGTTGAATGATTAGTCCTTTGCCCAGCACTTAGAACTGGAAGGTGTTGGGTCAAGAGACCATTCTGAGTAGCAAAAGGCTATAGCAGTGATTCCCAAAGTGGGTGCCACCGCCCCCTGGTGGGTGCTGCAGCGATCCAAGGGGGCAGTGATGGCCACAGGTTTTAACTTTTTTTGTATTACATTCTATTCCGAGTTCAATAAATAGTTTCATAATTTCATAGTTGAATGTTTCTAATTTACACCTTTCTTTACTATATTTTACGAAAAAGATAGAAACATTAATACATATATCTTTCCTATTAATTGCTATTAAAATTAAAAAAATTAATTTCCAGGGGGCGCCAAGTAATATTTTTTCTGGAAAGGGGGCGGTAGGCCAAAAAAGTTTGGGAATCACTGGGCAATAGCATCTCAATTCATTTGCAGGAGCCCAGACTAACAGAGTTAGAAGGTATATTAAAAATTGTCTAGACCAAACATCTTTTTTAACAGTTGGGCAAATTGAATGATTGAGAAGACAAAAACGAATTCCCCAAGGACCTATACCAAGTTCATGGCAGAGGTAGATCTAATGTCCACAACCCTCTGTTTTGATCTCATTGAGGGTCATAAACCCAAGCCAGCTGATCCTCACCTGTTGAGCCGCTGCTCTAGGATACGGATGCGGAACATGGCTTGGGAGCAGTAGGTGAGGTAGGATTCTTCATCCTCCAGTGTCATGGTCACCTGGTTTTCTTGGTACCATTGCTGCTTCTTCTGAAGTTCTTGAGTTTCCTTTAGGGAGAGACAGAGAAAGAGAGGAGATAAGGAATGAAGGAATCCTCTAGTATCAACTTCATGATTTTTTTCCTGTCCCCAATTCCTTGCCCTTCTCCTTGGGGAATTCAGCATCATGTCATTGACCCTTCTGATAAATCTGCCATTCCCTTTCCCTACCAGTTACTGTCCCAGAATCTTTCTTTCTCCTCATGACATTCTTGACCTATGAATCTTTATCTTTGGGGATCACCCCTCCCCATTTCTCTGCTCTTGATCTAAGGTTTCAGGGTTTCAGAAGAGGATTAATTGTTCCCATTTCCTTCATGGGCTCCTCATCCTAGTCACAGTCTCCTAATATGAATATTCCCCAAGAATATCCCC
>NW_025382555.1:0-3248 GCF_016433145.1 Gracilinanus agilis | reverse complement strand
GGAGAGGAGAGGAGAGGAGAGGAGAGGGAGGAAAAAAGGAGTCTAGGATCTGCATTTAATTGAAGAACCAGTTGACTGCAGGAAATAACACTACCTCAGAGATATAAATCCTAACAATAAAATAAGAATCTACGTTATACAGAAAATAAGGTCCTTAATGGTAGGCACTGCTTTGGCTTTTGTCTTTGTTTTGGCCCCTCATAGAGTGCCAGGCATATAGCAGGCACTGAATAAATAACTTGTTGAATTGAACAGAATAACTACTATTTGTAATACTATAGTCATTTTGCCCAACTCTTCATGACCCCATTTGTGGTTTTCTTGGCAAAGATATTGGAGTGATTTGGCATTTCCTTCTCCAGTTCATTTTACAGATGAGGAAACTGAGGCAAACAGAGTGAAGTGACAGCTAGTAAATGTCTGAGGCTGGATTTGACCTCAAGTACTCCTCACTCCAGGGCTGGAGTGCTATCTATTGCACCACCTTGCTGCCAATAACTAATATTTATATAAACATTGAAGTCTGACAGACCAGCTAAATGATTCGGTAAAAAGAGTACCAGGTCAGGAGTTGGGAAGATTCATCTTCCTCAGTTCAAATTTGACCTCAGACACTTATGAACTGTGTGACCATGGGTAACTAACTTAACTTTGTTTGCCTCGGTTTCTTCATTTGTAAAATGAGATGGGGAAAGAAATAGCAAACCAATCCAATATCTCTGCCCAGAAAACTGCAAATGGGGTCATGAAGAGTCAGACACAATTGAAATGTTACTGAAAAACAACCAAAAAAAAGGTCTACAAAGTACTTTACCTAAAGTATTTTGTGCAACTCTGGGATGTGGATACTACAAATTCTATTATCCTCATTTTTCACATGAAGAAATGGAACCTCAGTGAGAGAAAGTGACTTGCCCATAGTCAAATAACTAGTAAGTATCAAAAGCAGGAGCTGAACCCAGGTCTTCCTGCTTCCCAAGGCCACCACTCTCCTGCTTAGAAGTGTGAGCCATCCAATATATCAATTTTTACAAGTGAAAAATAAAGCATAATGGAAGAAGCTATTCGATTATTTGAATGATGTGAAATTGGGTCCACAAATCTTCCCTTTGAGTTCAGGACCACATCATTCTTCCATTTCTTCCTTCTCTCTCTTTAGCCCCCAAAGAACCACCATTAATAGAAGAGTCACATAATCTAGTTGTAAGTGTGTATGGTTATGTGTTTTGGGGTTTATTAGGTGAGAAGAGATATTATTTGCCAATAACTTAACAAAATTACTCTGTGCTTCCCACACTTGAAACATGCTTCACCCATAGTATGGAGACAGGAAGGAAGGAAGGAAATTACACTTATTACATACTTTTATTCTTATACTATGTGCCAGGACTTGTGCTAAGTGTTTTATAAATATTATCTCATTTGATCCTCACAACCCTGAGATATTAATACTATCATCACTCCCATTTTACAGGTGAAGAAACTGAGGTAGACAGAATTTAAGTAATTTGTCCAGGGTCCCCTAGCTAATAAGTATGCATAGGATCATAAATTTGGAACTGGAAAGATCCTTAGAAACCCTCTAGTTTGAGCCACTTATTTTCCAAATGAGGATTCTGAAGTTCAGAGACATGAAGTATCTTGCCCAGGGTCACACAGGTAAATAAAAAGCAGAGACAGATTTGAATCCAGATCCTCTGACTCCAAATCCAGCAATTTAGCTATAGTGCTTGACTCAGATCTAAATACAAGCAATAAGAGACCAACAAAAAAAGGAAGCTGTTACTTTCTATGTTCTCTGTTAGGAGTACCCCTGCTGGCTCTGCTTAACCTTTTGCCTAGAAGTAACCCTAGCTCTTCCATGTTCAATCATCCTGAACCTCCTGCCTGGCCCCAAATCCTAGGTCTGAACTTCCCACTTCACAATACATTCATTACTCACATCCTTTCTGTCATAAATTAAATGGACACTGGTAATTAGCCTAGAGTCCCTGAGGGCATGCATACTTGGGAGAAGCTGATGTAAGTTGTTCAGTTTTGGGAACCTTTCAAATACCTTCCTCATTTCTCTTGATTCCTTCTTTATCAGCATTGGAAAGAGGAGACAGGTTTTTTTTTTCTTTAGATAATTCATATCTCCTCTACATACCCAGATCGCCAGTTGGCTCCAAAACAATCAAACTTTAAGTTCAAGGTGTGTGTACTCGACATGTTAACACCCTCATTCATCGCCAGTATTTCTGATGAAGGGCTGAAAGCTTCTGTGTTACTCCCTTCCTATCCTGTTTATGTTGGATGGTTCCTCAAAATACAGTTTAGTGCTCATGCTCTGGAACTGGGTACATAAAACTTGAAAGTGTTGGTATTAGCAAAAGGACATTTTTTTCCATCGTACTCTTCCCACACCTCCTTGCTCAGAGTTCAAGATCTTGTCAGTGCCTCCATAGTTTCAACATTTGAACCTCAAGTCCTAATAGCTTCCTGAGTTCCATTGAGTAGGACCTAGTAGATTGACCTTTAAAATCAGAGATAGACAAGACAGGAAGAAGACATTCAAAGCCACTAGGAGAAAGGTAGCAAAGTCGTGAAGCAACATTCTGATCATCAGTGTCCTTGGGGAAGATTCTGTGACGGTCATAAGAACATTTTTAAAATAGAAAGCATTCTTCCACTTTAGTTTTAAATGTAGAACAAAATATTATGTATCTTTGAGTATTTCTCTAAATGTAGAAAATTCACCATTGTCTGGGGGGAAAGTGCACAAGCCCCCATCAATGTATTTATTTTTACTAGTCAGCTAGAATAAGAATTAGTTCAGAAAAGGCATTTAACAAAATAGTAATCAAAGTAGCAATGAAAAATTACTCCATAAACTTGGGAGTATTCTGCCATAAATATGCCATAAGTGAGAAAGGTTAACTGGCATGAGGTTTATGTGGAAAGACATACACATATTGTCAGCACACATGTGTAAGTAGAACTGACATCTTTAAATTGGGTTGGAGATGTCTTATGTTAGATGATGGTGTTTCATTTGGCCTATTTCCCCCCTGGGTGTTGTTCTCTGCCTGTATCCTACTTGGAATGGCATCACTGTCACTAGCTAATAGACATCATTTTGAATTTCTATGGCTCCTTGCCTCTTTCCCCAAATCCTTTACTTGGTCTCAGCTTTAATCTTTGGCTTAGGTGCCTCCTCTTACCCAGAAAACAATAAATGCTTTATTTTCTCATATTTCTTTTAGCTT
>NW_025382554.1:0-1058 GCF_016433145.1 Gracilinanus agilis | reverse complement strand
GAGAGAGAGAGAGAGAGAGACTGATGTAAAAGTAGTTAGATGGTTAGTGCAAATACAGTTGTCAAGGAGGGAAGAGGGGGAGCTCTTGTTTAGTATTGAAATCATGTATTCCAGATGTGGGCATTTGGTAGTCAATCTGCTCTGAAGTGACACGCTGCTGAATCTTTAAAGGGCTTCAGTTGAGGAAAGCAAAATCTGATTGGGCAAATTGCTAAAATATTTAAAGTGCAGCCTGTTAAAGCTTTTACTGCGAAGAGCATCACGTCAGAAGTTGTAGTCAGGAAGAGCAAATAATTGGCTTTCCATCCTCATGCCAGTCAGTCAGCAAGGGGCTCTGTTCCTATTCCTTCCACATCGTTGCTAAGGCTAATAGCAACCCTTTGGTTATTTTTTTTTTTTTGGTAGTAAAGGGGTGGGGTGAAGGGAGTTAGTGGATAGAGAGTGGGGGTAGGGAGGTGCTGACAAGGAGTGGGGAATGAACCCGAGAAGGGAAAGAAAACTCTGTTTAGAAAGGGATGATTAACAAAGCTCACCATTGAGGTTTGCTGCCTGCCAAATGTCCGCTGGATATGTTTTTCCAGGTTGATGGTGGTGGGTTCTCAGGTTTTGCTTTTCACTTAACAAGTCCTGAAAACTGTTTTTAATGACAATAGCTTCATTTNGAGAGAGAGAGAGAGAGAGAGAGAGAGAGAGAGAGAGAGAGAGAGAGAGAGAGAGAGAGACTGATGTAAAAGTAGTTAGATGGTTAGTGCAAATACAGTTGTCAAGGAGGGAAGAGGGGGAGCTCTTGTTTAGTATTGAAATCATGTATTCCAGATGTGGGCATTTGGTAGTCAATCTGCTCTGAAGTGACACGCTGCTGAATCTTTAAAGGGCTTCAGTTGAGGAAAGCAAAATCTGATTGGGCAAATTGCTAAAATATTTAAAGTGCAGCCTGTTAAAGCTTTTACTGCGAAGAGCATCACGTCAGAAGTTGTAGTCAGGAAGAGCAAATAATTGGCTTTCCATCCTCATGCCAGTCAGTCAGCAAGGGGCTCTGTTCCTATTCCTTCCACATC
>NW_025382553.1:0-1032 GCF_016433145.1 Gracilinanus agilis | reverse complement strand
TAAGAAACTTAGTTTAATTTAGTTTCCTTACAATTAACCAGAAAACTGTAAACAGCCCTGAAGACACATAGATAAGAATAAAATAAACCCTACCCTCAAGCAGCTTACTTACCTGCCAGTTGAGGTAGATGATGACAGGCCTCCCAATTCTGAATAAGCATTTTATGTACACTTAAGGTGCTAGATCATACTTTTAATAATGATAATAATAATAGTTTTGTATAATGTCTACTATGTGCCAGGCACTGTGCCAAATATTTTATTGTCTCACTTGATCCTCACAACAACGCAGGGAAATAGATACTATTATTATATCTATTTTAGAGTTGAGAAAACTGAGGTAGACAGAAGATAAATGACTTATCCAGGGTCAAACAGCTAATTAAGTATCTGACTTCATATTTGAACTGGGGTCTTCCTCCTAGCTGAGTGATCATTCCATCATTGTAGGTGTCCTTTTGTTCATTAANAGGGAGGAAGGAAGGAAGGAAGGAAGGAAGGAAGGAAGGAAGGAAGGAAGGAAGGAAGGAAGGAAGGAAGGAAGGAAGGAAGGAAGGAAAGGAGAGAGACAAAGAAAATGCATTCTCTTATTTCCCTGAATGTTATTATTTTTGAGTTTCTGAGGCCCTGTCAGTACAAAATTCCTATGTTCTTTACTTCACACATCTCTAGACAATGGTTTAGTGAATTTTCTTTGACTTAAACAAATTGGAAAAAGGTCCCCTTATTACTTTCCTTCAGGACTAAGAAACTTAGTTTAATTTAGTTTCCTTACAATTAACCAGAAAACTGTAAACAGCCCTGAAGACACATAGATAAGAATAAAATAAACCCTACCCTCAAGCAGCTTACTTACCTGCCAGTTGAGGTAGATGATGACAGGCCTCCCAATTCTGAATAAGCATTTTATGTACACTTAAGGTGCTAGATCATACTTTTAATAATGATAATAATAATAGTTTTGTATAATGTCTACTATGTGCCAGGCACTGTGCCAAATATTTTATTGTCTCACTTGATCCTCACAACAAC
>NW_025382552.1:0-1086 GCF_016433145.1 Gracilinanus agilis | reverse complement strand
AAATAATAGAAATATAGATATAAATATAAAGCCTTTCCCTTGAGTATAAAGAATCAACTTTACAAGAATACCATTCAATATTATTTAATATTTATTAAGAATCTAATGCATGCAAAGTCTACTTGTAGGCACTAAGGAAACAGACAAAAAATGGAACAAACTATGCCTCAGGGGAGCATACATTCCTCTGGAAATGAGAAGGGCAATAGATGTATACAAAAATAAGTAAATATAATTTGAAGTGAGAGAGAACATAATCCACTGGGGTAATAAGGGTGGGGGATATTAGGAAGGACTTCCTATAGGAAACTGTACCTAAGAAGGAGTTGGAAGGAAGCTAAGGATACTAAAGGAAATTCTGAAAAGAAATAAAGGAAGAGGAAGTGAATCCCAGGCATAAGATACAGCCTATAGGAAAGCAAGGAGGTGGAAAATGGAATGTCAAGGTCAGAGAATGACGTGTAGGCAACCCTGGCTGGAATGTAGACAGCATGAATAGGAGCCATGTGAAATAAATCTGGAAAAGAAGGTAAGAACCAGATTGTGGAGGACTTAAAATGCTAGGCTGAGCAGGATGTATTTTATCTTCAAATCAGTGGGAGCCACTGAGGATTTTTGAGCAGGGGAATGGCATGATCAGATCTAAATTGGCAACTGTGTGCAGGATGGGTGAGAAAGGAGGAAACTGGAAACAAAGCATATTTTNTAATATAAATATTTCTAAAATAAATATAAATAATTAATTTCAGTACATTTTAATATAATTATTAATAGTATGAAATGAAAATATCTTATAAATATAAAGTAAATAATAGAAATATAGATATAAATATAAAGCCTTTCCCTTGAGTATAAAGAATCAACTTTACAAGAATACCATTCAATATTATTTAATATTTATTAAGAATCTAATGCATGCAAAGTCTACTTGTAGGCACTAAGGAAACAGACAAAAAATGGAACAAACTATGCCTCAGGGGAGCATACATTCCTCTGGAAATGAGAAGGGCAATAGATGTATACAAAAATAAGTAAATATAATTTGAAGTGAGAGAGAACATAATCCACTGGGGTAATAAGGGTGGG
>NW_025382551.1:0-6794 GCF_016433145.1 Gracilinanus agilis | reverse complement strand
TGAAGGGGAAAGTAGGAGCATGAATCATGTAACCATGTTAAAAATGAATATTAATAAATGTTTAAAAAATAAATGCTTATTGACTATTGACTTACACAAAGTAGGTCCTTAAATATTTGTTTAATGAACAGAGGATGGCAAATTGCTCTACTCGCTGGGATGATGTTATTCTAAGACAAGCTTTTTAATTGAGTCTGATAGTGAAGTTCTTTTTCTTACAGATAGATAGTGTGATATTAAGAATGCTGAACTTAAAAGCCTTGAGGTTAAATTCTAATTTTGAGACCTACCATCTTTGTGACCTTGGATTATTTAATCCTTTGGAACATTAGTTTCCTCAAATATAAAATTAGGCATTACATTAGCTTGGAGGTTCTTAAACTCTTTTTGCATGTAAATCATGGGTCCCTATAACATCACCTGAAGTCTATTGACACTTTTTCAGAATATTGTTTTTAAATACATAAGATAAAATACATAGTTGCTATTATTGTTCAGTTGTTTCATATCATGTAATTTTTCATTTCCTTCTCCAACTCACTGTACAGATAAGGAAGCTGGGCAAACAGGATTAAGTGACTTGCTCAGAGTCAAACAGTGTCAGAGTCAAGCAAGTGTCAGAGACCAGATTTGAACTCAGGAAGATGAGACTTCCTAACTTCAGACCCAGCACACTATAATTGAACCACTTAGTTGCTTTTGGTTTTATACACACAAACATACACATACTACATATGTGTCAGGATACACATATAATAAAAATACATATAGCATATATACTTAAATACATACATATAGAGATAATGTATAACTACCTATAGTTACCTATTATTAATTTATATTAATATTTCCTCTTTTTACATATATGCATTATATTGTAATAATGAAAGTAAAATTATGAAATGAAATATTAAAATAAATGTGGTTGCCACCAGTAAAATTAACTCTCATGTCAGGAGTCTATGCTAGTAGCTCTTAATAATTAAGTTTTAATAAAAGTGGAGATATAGAAAAAAAAGGGAAGTGTAGGAAAGGGACAAAAAATATCACCTATCTAAAATAATACCAAATCAGGAAGCCTGCCAAACCCCAGACAAAAACCATCAAGTACATAGCAAGCACCAGCGCTCCTGTTCAAGACCATCTTCCACTCTGCTTCGCCAACCCAGAGAGTCCCCCCTCATGCACCACACCTTTTTATTTCTGTCCCCTTCCTCACACAAAGTACGCACATAAAATGGGATGCTGGGTAGGACAAACAGGGAGTGGTTTCTATCTACATAACATAGCTGTATCTACATATGCATTATGTATACATACACACATGCATCCATGCATATATGCATATATTACCTAAAATACTGTAAAGATCGGATTAACTCTATCCTCCCCATTTTTAGATTTAATCACCATAAGCTTATATACCCCACTTATCCTTAAGTATGGGAGGTCTGTTATCCACATTTGTGATAGTGGGTGATGAATCAGAATCAGAATCAACTGACTGGTTCCTGAGCAGTCCTAAGCAAAGCTTTAGCTGTAATCGGTACACGTAAAGTGGGAGGAAGGCACGGGAAGTGAAGAAAGGAATGGTATTTATAAGTGACAAGAAGTTCCTGTGAGGAGGTCTTTCACCTTGAACTGGACCCTGGAGGAGCTAAGGATCTTGGACTGCTTTCTATTTGTCTTTAGAACTACCATGTGGGTGAGTGAAAAAGGCTGACTCACTTCCTTGGCCTTTCTTGGAGGTACTAGCCTCCAGAGGGGCCCCTAATCTGGGAGAAGGCCTCCTAGATAAAACCCTTATTAATTGACCTTTAGGCCCTCTGGCTGGGGCTACTGGAGTAAGCCAGGGTTTGAGCACATAGTCTAGCTTGTTAAACTAGATCTCTTACTCTGCCCTCTCTCATTTCTCTACTTTCGCTCTTTCTCCTTTTGTAAATAAATTATCATAAAATCATTTGGAATTGAGTAATTAATTCCTGGAGACCATACTCATAAATAACTTAGTCCAACCCTTTAATTTGAACTCCTTAAAATACTGAGACATTAAGTCTAGGATCACATAGTTGGCAAGTATCAAGAATGGTTCTTGAATTCGAAGAACAAATTTTTATCCTTTATGAAGCCACACATATAAATATTGTGGATGTCCCTTTTCTATGCCTTACTGCTTATCACATAAATATACACTAAATGTTTTCAGCATCCTCTCTAGTCCTTTATTTATTGTCCTATGACAATAAGGCATTTATTTCTTTGTAAGAACAGAAGAGAGTTGTTGGGAAGTGTGATACTTAGATTGTCTACCCTGTCCATCTTTAGATTTAATCGCCAAATGTGAAAACATCTCTACTTAACTCACAAGTTGTGAGGTCTGTGAACCACTTGTGCTAGAGTGAATGACAAATCAGAATTTACTGACTGCCTCCTGGGCAGTCCTAAGAGGAAGGCACAGGAAGTGATGCAAAAGAAGCCCTTTAAAAGAGTTCAGTGAGCTCAGTGGGCTCTTCTTGTTTGTGGCTTGGACTTGGAGGAGCTCTGGAGCTGGGACGCTGAGACCTTGGTGAGACTATTCTTAAATCTTTCCTTTGGAATTCCATGTGGTGAGTGTAAAGACTGACTATTCCTGAACTTCTTTTAAGGAACTTCCCTTTTGATGGAGACTCTGTGACTGAAGCTTTTGCTTCATTTGCCTCTGGGGCCTTCTGGGCCTCTGGCCCTCTAATTTTCCAGCCTTGGGCTCAAGGCTGAACCTCACTCAGCTGAGGGTTAATTAGATCTTCCTGGGTCAAACTAGGGGATCACAGCAAATTACCTAGTGTGTTAGATTACTTATACTCTCTCTCATTTCCTTATTTCCTCTTCCTCTTCACATTTGTAAATAAACTTCCATAAAAGTCCTTTTGACTTGAGTTTATTCTTTAATTGGGGACTGATAATTATTCAATACCCTGGAGACCAAACCTTTTAATATTCACCCAATCAAAACCCCTTTTTATTCCTTACAGAAGTAATAGGGTCTTTTGAAAACTTGTACCTTCCATCTTAGAATCAATACTAAATATTGGTTCCAAGGCAAAAGAGTTGTAAGGATTAAGCATTTGGAGTTAAATGAATCACACAGGATCACACAGCTAGGAAGTGTCTGATGTCAGATTTGAACCCACAATCTCCTGTCTCTAGGCCTGGCTCTCTAACTACTGAGCCACCTAGCTGCCATCTAATGATAGGATTTAAAAAAAAAAGAGAGAACTCTTGTCTAAGCAACTTCATGGCTTTCAAAAATACTCATACAAAAAAAAAAAAACATTCTAGTGGGAAGAGAGAATTAGATTTTCAGTTTATTTTTAATGTGTAATCAATCAGCAAACTTTAATTTAATCAAATCAAAACCTTAAGTACCCCTATTTAGTACCTACTTAACCAGAAAGTAAGAGAGCTCACAAGTCACTTATTAGTTCACAGCCTCCTGATTTGCCTAGCACTGCCCAAGGGGGTGGGGCAGTGCTTATGGCCTTTGGGGGTGTAAACTTACTCTAGTGTTAAGTAGGGGGTACTTTAAGTTCTTGATTTGATTAGTTAAAAATAGACAAGATGAGAGTTAATCCTATCTTTACACTAGTTTACTTCCCAGGATCTCTAAGACTAGGTAAAATTTCTTCTGACTGGTAGTAAAGTAAGTACTAATGAACTAATAAGCATTATAGAGAGGGTACCTTCAAATATCTCAACAACCTGTTCACTTCAGTAATAACTAGGAAGATGTCAGGTGCAACTTGATACAGCATCAATTTATTTGTGATCAAGTAAGTCTAACAGTGCAGCTGCTGTGTTTTTCTGTCTTCTGGTATCACAATTACTTTGTCTTCCTTTGTTGTTCAGGGCTCAGGCTGCCAAGGCTCTTGTTTTGGTCAATTTGATGATGCTCATGCTTTCTCTGCTTCTTTCAAGTGATCCACAGCCACTGGATTTTTCAAGTTTCAAATTAAAGCCGCCCTTTCCTAGGCTACATTTTCTTATTAGCCCTATTGAGTTCCAAGCATTTCTTTTCTTCTTCTTTTAGATATTCTCAGTACATTGCATATCTCTACATCAGCACTTTGATAAAGACAAGTTTGGAAAAATGTGACCTCTATAAATGGGGGAGGAGGAATGCTGATGGACAGAGTCAAAGGAAGGTCTTAGGTTCAAATTCTAACTCTCACATTATTAGCTGGATGACCTTGAGCAAGCCATAATCTCTCTGCTACTCAGTTTCCTTTATTTTTCTCTATTTTCAATTATATTTTCCCCCAATTACACATAGATACAGTTTTTAATGATCATTTTCTGACATTTTGCTATCTATGTTCTCTTTTCCCCTCCTTTCCCTCCCTCCCCAAGACAGCAGGAAATATGATATAGATTGTGCATATGCTATCATGGAATACATTTCCATGTTTGTCATGTTGTGAAAGAAGACACAGATCACTTAAGCGAGGAAAAAAAAACCATGAAAGAAAGATTAATTTAAAATGGAATGCTTCAATCTGTATTCAGACTCCATTAGTTCCATCTATGGAAGTGGATAGCATTTTTCATCTTGGGGCCCTTAGAGTTGTCTTAGATCCTTATATTTCTGTTAATATTTAAATCATTCACAGTTGGTCATCATATACTATCATTGTTACTATGTTCAATGTTCTCTTGGTTCTGCTCACTTCAATTTGCATCACTTCATATAAGTCTTTCCAGTTTTTTTTTTTTGATGGTCAACCTATTCATCATTTCTTACAGTACGATAGTATCCAATTGCAATCATATACTGCAACTTGTTTAACCATTCCCCAACTGATGGACATTCCTTCAGTTTTCTGCCACCACAAAAAAAAGCTGCTATAAATATTTTTGTCTAAGTAGGTCTTTTTCTCCTATATCTCTCTTGGATACAGACCTAGCAGCTTTATTGTTGGGTCAAAATGATACTAGCTCCTATTGCTCATGTGTTGCTATAATCTAATAAAATCATGTATTCAAAGTATGGAAGTATGGGGCAACCCTTTGAATGATATAAATTGTGGCTTTTATTAATAAGTAGCAGTGCAACATAGTGGATAACAAGCTGGCCTCAAAGGCAATATAAGATTCGAGTTCAAATTTTGCTATTGAGCCATGCTGTCTAAGTGACATGGGCAAAGTCACAATCTTTCAATGATCTAGGAAGTAATCTAATATAGTTCTCAGACTTGTAGTCCCAACACTCTCAAGTGAACTCAAGTGAGATTAAACTATTTTTTTTTTNTCATCTGGGCTAGGGACCGTCCTTGGCCCAGGAGTGGTAAGGGTGGGTGATAGGGGTCAAGTGACTTGCCCAAGGTCACACAGCTGGAAGTGTCCGAGGCCGGACTTGAACCTAGGACCTCCAGTCTCTAGACCTGGCTCTCAATCCACTGAGCCACCCAGCTGCCCCCTATTAAACTATAATTGGGAAATATTTAACAAAATAAATACAAATGTAATAAAACATGGATAATATATTTTAAAACCAAGTCTATATGCAGTCTATATGGATACCTACATATGCAATAGTCCTTCTCCCCACCTTCTCATGCACATTTGTATTTTCATTTGGTAATGCTGCTCTAAGACTATAAGGTTACTGGGGCAGTTAGATGCTGCAGTGGGTAGAGTCCTGGGTTTGGAGTCAGGATAGATCCAAGTTCAAATCTGGCCATGAATACTTATTTGCTGTGTGATCCAGAATAAGTCATTGAACTTCTTGGCCTCAGTTTCCTGGCATGTAAAATAGAGAAAATAACAGCATCTACTTACCAGAGTTCTTTTGAGGATTAAATGAGAAGGTAATTGTAAAGCACTTTGCTCATTGCCTGCCATATAGTGAATACTATAAAAATGTTACTTACCATGATTATTAAATGAGATCCTAATTGTAAAGTACTTAGCAAAATGCCTATCATATAGTACACACTATATAAATGTTAGATATGTATATATGTTTATATGCTTTGTTATTAAATGAAATAATAATTGTAAGGCGTTAAGCATAATGCCTAGCGCATAGTAAGCACTATATAAACATTAGCTATTAAAATTAATAGAGAAGAGGCCAGCTTTCAGAGATAGAGGAAGTTTCCTCAACTGGGAATTCCCTATACTACTGAAGTAACTGATTCAATCCTTACCCTCTATAATGGCTATAATGATCCTAATACAAATAATACATTTATATGGTACTTTAATCCGTGAAATGTTAAGTATGGTAAACCAAGCATCTATTCTCTTTCCTCTTTTAAGCACATGGAGGATGAAGTTGCAGGAATAAATTAGGTCCTTTCTCAGGAAATACAAGAGGGGGAAAACGAAGTGAGAGAGAGACTAGGGTAGCATCTCAGTGGGTCTTCTCTCTTTCCCAGAGAATAAGCACCCCAATGTTTCCTCTCTGGGTGTGAAGGTTCCCCACCTGTGTTTCCAATAGAAAATCAAACTGAGTTAGCTGGAGCCATGTTTGAAAATGATAATGAAGCAAAGCTCCACTCCACTAAGCCTGATCTGGGCAAGCAGATTTGAGATCCCTCCTCCTATCGGGGGATAAGGCTTGGTTTGTGAGCATCATGACAGCTGCGTCAATCTTGGAGGGGGTCTGTTTTTCGGCTGCAGGTTCCTAGGGCTCTTTCTTCATTTTGGTTCCCACCCTAGGAGCTTTATTTTGAACTCTTCTTCTCCACCCTCCATATCTCAGAATGGAATTCAGTCAGAACCACCAAATTTAGTCCTCATTTCGGGTCACAAAC
>NW_025382550.1:0-9905 GCF_016433145.1 Gracilinanus agilis | reverse complement strand
CCTTTCCTTTCCTTTCCTTTCCTTTCCTTTCCTTTCCTTTCCTTTCCTTTCCTTTCCTTTCCTTTCCTTTCCTTTCCTTTCCTTTCCTTTCCTTTCCTTCTCATTCATTTTTTCCAAGTTTGCAAAACATTTGATTTTTTAAAAATTCAATTGTATCTTATTTCAGTTCTGAATTTGTTCCCTCCCAGTTCCCTGTCTCCCATTTATTGAGAAGGCAAGAAAAACAAAACTTTTAAATATATAAATGCATACACATATACATAATATGTGTGTATATATGAATATATACATATATTGCAAAACAAATTCTTGAAAATTTCTATCTCTAAAAATATTTTTCAAATTTGCACTTTGACTACATCTCCTCTCTATATGGAGGTGACTAGCATGTTCTGTTGTGAGTCCTCTGGAACTGGGTTAGTTAATCAGTTCTCAAGTCTTTCAAAGTTGTTTGTTTTTATATTGTTTTATTGTATAAATTGTTCTTATTTTTGCTCCCTTCACTTTGCATCAGTTCAGACAAGGCTTCCAGGCTTTTCTAAAAGGATCCCTTTCATCATTATTTATGGCACAATAGTATTCCATCACATCTATAAACCATATATACCATAATTTATTCAGCCATTCCATCAATTGGTGAATACCTCTCTGTTTCCAGTTCTTTGCCACCATGAGAAGAGCAGTATGAATATTTTTGAACATATGAGTCCTTTCCCTCCTTCTTTAAACCCTTTAGGATATAATCTTAATAGTTGTATCTATATATGTATAGTTTAATAGTTTAGGGGTACAGTTCCAAATTGCTTTCCAGAATGACAGGATCAGTTCAGAACTTCATCTCTGTTTCTCCACAGCCCTGCTTCAGCACTTATCAGTTCTTTTTTGGCACCTTTGCCAATCTAATAGGTGTGATGTGGTACTTCAGGATGCTCATTCATTTTCTTTTCTTTTTTTTAAATAATTTTTATTTTTTAGAAAAGTTATCATGGTTACATGATTCATGTTATTACTTTCCACTTCATCCCCCTGACTTCCTCCCCTCCCCCCAGAGCCAATGCCCATTTCCCCTGGTTTTAACATGTCTCATCGATCACGACTTATTTCCAAATTGTTGATAGTTACATTGGTGTGGTAATTTCGGGTCTACATCGCCAATCACGTCCGCCTCAACCCATGTGTTCAAGCACTTGCTTTTCTTCTGTGTCCTGTAATTCTTCCTCTGAATGTGGGTAGGGTTCTTTTCCTTAAGTCCCTCAGAATTGTCCTGGGTCATTGCATTGCTGCTAGTACAGAAGTCCATTACATTCTATTTTGCCACAGTGTATTGGTTTCTGTGTACAATGTTCTTCTGGCTCTGCTCCTTTCACTCTGCATCAATTCCTGGAGGTCTTTCCAGTTCACATGGAATTCCTCCAGTTCATTATTACTTTTAGTGCAATAATATTCCATCACCAGCATATACCACAGTTTATTCAGCCATTCCCCAATAGAATGGCATACCCTCATTTTCCATTTTTTTGCCACCACAAAAATCACGGCTATAAATATTTTCATTCAAGTCTGTTTATCGATGATCTCTTTGGGGTACAAACCCAGCAATGGTGTGGCTGGATCAAATGGCAGGCAATCTTTTATAGTCCTTTGAGCATAGTTCCAAATTGCCATCCAGAATGGTTGGATCAGTTCACAACTCCACCAGCAATGCATTAATGTCCCAATTTGTCCACATCCCCTCCAACATTCATTACTCTCCCCTACACTCATTTTAGCCCATCTTCTAGGTGTGAGGTGATACCTCAGTGTTGTTTTGAGATTTAGAGCACTTTCTCATGTGCTTATTGATAGTTTTGATTTCTTTATCTGAAAATTACCTATTCATGCTCCTTGCCCATTTATCGATTGGGGAATGGCTTGATATTTTATGCAATTGATTTAACTTCTTGTATATTTGAGTAATTAGACCCTTGTCAGAGTTTTTTGTTATAAAGATTTTTTTCCCAATTTGTTGTTTCCCTTCTGATTTTGGTTGCATTGTTTTTGTTTGTACAGAAGCTTTTTAATTTAGTATAATCAATCATCCCATTCTCATTCAGAATTATAATTATCAGTTGTGTATTCCCCAACATTTTGGTATCCTCTTTTAGTTCTACCCCTTCTTCTTAGGCTAAATACTTTTAAACCAGTGATTTGTTTTAAACCAGTAACCCTTGTCCCTTCCCTGGATTTACTACCCTTTCTACCCCCTCCCTTATTATTCCCCTCTTTTTATTTTTAAAGCCTAATTAATTCTCTCTCCCTTCTCCTTCCCTCCCTTTTTTGACCTCCCCACTCCTTTGCTACCCTTGGTTTATACCTTCTAACTTTCTCGGTAGGGTTAGATAGAGTTTTATATCTCAATGGATATAGCTTCTCTTCCCTCTCAGGGTTAATTACACTGAGAGTAAGGTTTACATGTTACCTCTTAATGCTCTCTTCTTCTCCTTCTTATAATAGTATTCATCCCCTCCCCTTCCCATGCCCTCTTTGTGTATAATAGAATATCCTATTTTTCTTATTCATTCAAATTTCTCTTGGTGTCCTCTACTATTCACCCCCCTCTTTCCCACCCACACCCTTATCATCTTAGACCATTTAGTATTCCAACCTCTCCTTGTGAATAATTCTTCTAATTACTATAATAGTGGTTACTATAATAGTGAATAGAGTTCACTACAGAGAATTACACATAACATTTCTCCATATAGGAATACAAATAATTAGATCTTATTGAAGCCCTTAAAGAGGCAACTTTAAAAATAAGAGTTTTCTTTCTTTCCCCTCTGTTTCTTATTTACCTTTTCATGTTTCTCTTGGTTTTTGTGGTTGGATATCGAACTTTCCACTTAGTCCTGGTCTTTTCTGTGCAAATACTTGGAAATCTTCTATCTTGTTGAATGTCCAAACTTTCCCTGGAAGTATATAGTCAGTTTTGATGGGTAGATGATCCTTGGTTGTAGACCCAGTTCTCTTGCCTTTCTGAATATCATATTCCAAGCCTTGCGGTCTTGTAGTATGGAGGCTGCCAGATCCTGTGTGCTCCTGATTGGTGCTCCTTGATATCTGAATTGTCTCTTTCTGGCTTCTTGTAAAATTTTTTCTTTTGCTTGGAAGCTCTTGAATTTGGCTATTATATTCCTGGGGTTTGTCTTTTCAGGTTTAAGTGTAGAGGGTGATCTATGGATCCTTTCAGTGTCTATATTGCCTTCTTGTTGTAGAACTTCAGGGCAATTTCGCTGAATAATTTCCTTTGGTATGGAGCCCAAATTTCTATTAATTTCTGCTTTTTCAGGAAGACCAATGATTCTCAGATTATCTCTTCTAGATCTATTTTCTTGATCTGTCAATTTCTCAGTGAGATATTTCATGTTTCCTTCTATTTTATTAGTCTTTTGACTTTGCTTTATTTGTTCTTGTTGTCTTAAGAGATCATTGACTTAGCTACTTGCCCAGTTCTTGTCTTTAGAGACTGGTTTTCTGCTATATTCTTTAGATTTTCCTTTTAGATTTGGTCTATCCTGTTTTCCAGCTGTTTGATTTTGGTCTCCAATTTGCTTATTAATTCTTTTGATTTGGGGGCATCTTTTTCTAATTGCCCAATTCTAGCCTTTAGAGACTGGTTTTCAGCTATAATCTTTTGGTTTTCCTTTTAAATCTGTTCTGTTTGGTTCTTCAAGGCTTCCAGCTGGTCATTTCTGGTCTTCAATTTGCTTATCAATTCATTTGATTTCTGAGCCTCACTTTCTAATTGCAAAATTCTGCCTTTTAAATTGTTATTTTCTTTTCAGTTCTCTACCATCTTTCTCATAATCTCCGTTTTGAACTCTTCAATAGCTTGTGACCAGTTTTCATTTTTCTGGGAAGGTTTGGCTATGACTACTTCTTTGTTCTCCTCCTCTGTTTGCTCTTTTGTCTGTATTTTTTCTGTGTAAAAGTTGTAGAGTGTTAAAGATTTCTTCTTGATCTTTCTCTTTTGGGGTTCTTGTCTCTGGCTTGCCATTGTTAGCCCCGTGCCCTCTCAGCTTTATCCTCACACCCAGGGTCTGTCTGCGCTCTTTGGGCTCCTGAGGTCTCAAATTTAGTTGTTCTCAGGGTCAAGCCTCCTGGTGGTCCCCTTGCTTGTTCCTCTGCCTGAAGCTCCTTTAACAGTCTCAGGATGCTGCTTCCACAATCGTGCACCCCTCCGCACTGGGTCCCCATTCAAGGTCCGTGCCTGCACTCAGGATCCGTGTCTGCAGCTGAGTTCAGGGTCTGTGTTCAAAGACCATTCTTTAGCCTCTTGGGGTCTTAAGTCTTGCTGCTCTCAGGAACAGGCCCTGATGATCCCAGGTAGCTGCCAAGGACTTACTGAATGCCCCAAATTTGCTGTAAGTCTTTTGCACTGGCTTTGGCACTGAAGGGTTTTTGGGGGGGAGGGGATTGCTCAGCTTGCGTTTTAGTGAGAGCTGTTTCACCCCTTTATAGCTTGGAAATGCCCCCATTCCATGTACCTTCAATGCTGTGCCCTGTTGTGGGGTCCCTTTGTTCATCTGGATTTGTTTTTATGTCTTCTTGAGGAGTCCTGTATGTGTGGGTTAGGAGAGGTTAAGAGCTGCTTCTACTCAGCTGCCATCTTAACCTGGAAGTCCCACTCATTCATTTTCAAGACCCCTTCAATCCTCTAGCATTCACTGGAACTATTTTAATAGAAAAAGAGACATAGAGTACTCCCATTCCACTAGTTTGGGCCACACTACCTGCTTCCAGTCCACTTCCCTGAAGCCCAGAACCCAAGATGCTTTTCAGCTAGTGTCTGGAAATCAGTATTGTAACAGAGGTTTCTGATGATGATTTACTATCCAATTACACTCAAAGCAATCAAGTCATTTCATAATACTACTAGGAGATCACATTTTAATTATTCCTCATTCTCATGAGAGTTACAAGTGACTTAAAATCTCAGGGAAATTTGAATTGTTTAAAATATAATATAATAATATAGTGCAATGAAAAGAACATTGATCTTTGAGTCAGAAGATCTGATTTGAATACCAGTTCTACTATGTACAAGCTAAGTGATTTGGGCAAATGACTTATTCCTTTATGAGTCTTATCTGTCAAATGGGAATAATATTTATATCTATCTCCCAGGGTGTCAGGAAAACACTTTGCAGAGGTACTATAACATAGGGGCTAGAGAAGTAAAGTAGGAATTAGAAAAACATGGATCTGAATTCTACTTCCAGCACATTCTAGTTGTGTGACTAGAGGCAAGTTCGTTAAACTCTTATACTCTCAATTCCTTTTTTGTGACATGGGACTTGATATTAAAAAACAAAGGTGGAACAAAAATACTGAATGCTGAAGGCAGAGAGGCAGTCAGTCTGATATAGCCCATAGTGAGGTATTCTTGGAGCCAGAAAAATATGAATTCAAGTCCTCCCTCAGGAACATCAACAAAGGAGTACCTATGTCACAGGACTTTTGTCAGGGTCAAATGAAATGACATAAATAAAATAATCTTAAAATGACACATAACTACTAGTTATTATAATAATTAGATCTTAGGTTATTTTTGAAGCAGGAGTTATTATGTAACCTACTTCATAGCTAGCTAGATGGAGTCAAGAAGACCTGAGTTCAAATCCCACCTCAGATACTTCCTAGCTGTGTGACCCCCAAGGTAAGTCACTTAACCCTATTTGCCTCAGTTTCCTTAACTGTAAAATGATCCATGAAGGAAATGGGAAGCCATTCCAGTGTCTCTGGCAAGAAAATCCCAAATAGGGCTAAGAAGAGTCAAACACAACTGAAAAACAACTAAAGAAGTAGCAAACTGCACTGAGCTATTGAGGAAACCAAATGAGACAATGTGTATGAATTGCTTGTTACTTGGAAAGTGCTTTATGAATGTAAGCTGTTATTATTACCAATGTAATGAGAACACAAAGAATACTCTCAAGGATTTTTATTTTATTAGCAGTGTGGTTCATTTGAAAGGATTTTTCATTTTTAAAATAGGAAAATATGATGTCCCTATCACTTTGTTCACACTCACTTCATGATTTTGTTGGGGATTTGGGAACTGGCACCATGTTCCATCAAGCTATTGACTTCCTAACCACTTTTTTCCCTCCTGGTGTTTAGCATTGTCTATTTCTGTGTCAATAAGGACATGCTACTGGGATGTTCAATACCCCAGGCTGCTACACAATTGAAGTATAACTATAAAAATTAGAAGCATCACTAACAATTGATCAGACTTCTATTTAAAAATCCTTGATTTGGTTAGGTCTACTTCAGATAATTCTGAGAGAAGGTGGGCTAAAAGCATCCTATCTGTAGACTGAAAAAAAATTTAATTGTTTAACAAGAATGCTCACCGATTAAATCAATCCATTAATCACTTAGCTACCCTATGATCACAGAAATAGAGCTGGAGAACCTTTGTAGCCATTTAGTTACAAATCTAGCACTCTTTTCATTACACTAACATAACTGTCCCTTCACATCTTGGCCTTAACCTACATTTCCAGCCTCATTATACATTATTTCCCTTCTTTCTTACACTGTATTATCTGTTCAGGTTGACCTTTTATATTCCTCACATAGAATACTCTATCTCCTATCTCTAAGCCTTATACTGCCCATTCCTCATGACTAGAATACTTTCTTTCCTTACCTCTACCTCAGAGAATTTTTTGCTTCTTTCAAGACTCAGTTCAAGCATTACCTTCAATATGAAAATTTGTGTAAAGGGACCTGGGTGGTGTATTGCATCATACACTGGGCCTGAATCAGGAAGATCTCAGTTAAAATCTATGTGAACCTGGCAAATCACTTAACTTCTGTTTGCCTCAGGTTCCACATCTGTAAAATGGGGATAATAATAGTATTTACTTCCCAAGCTATTGTGAGGATCAAGTAACATAATATTTGTAAATTATTTTGCTAAATATTAAAGATGGTACTAAGTTTCTGTCCTGTAGACTTTGTTATTATTGCTTCCTGACATCCTGAGCTACTAATGCCCTCCCTTCTCCCAAAACTAGTTTAATTATTTTATATATTTTTCTGCATATTTTTGATTGAATAAATGAAGAAGTAATTATTAAATACTATATTCTAAGAACTGTACTACGCCCAGCAGATTCAAATAGAAAAAAAAAAAAAAAAAGGAATCTCTGTTCTCCAGGAATTTACTTTCTAAATGGGAAACACTACACAGTAGGGCAGCTAGGTGGCACAGTGGATAGAGTGCCCAGCCTATCTGGGCTTCAGACACTTCTTAACTGTGTGAACCTGGGCAAGTCACTTAACCCCAATTGCCCTAAACCTAGCCCTAGCAGAAGCAGCTCTTCTGCCTTGGACCTGATACTTAGACTTGGTCTTAAGATAGAAGGAAGGGTTTAAAAAAAAAGAAATGCTGAGCAGATTGATTTTGGAAAAACTTTGATAGACTTGCATGAAATAATGCAAGGGAAGAAATACTTAACTTGATCTGCTTGCTTAGAGATAATAGGACTAGCAATAAATAATGTGTGGAAGTTGCAGAGAAGAAGATTTAAGTTTAATGTAAAAAAGAAACTTCCTCTTAGAGCTATTCAAAAGTAGCATGGTGGGGAGAGGGGAAAAGTAAGTAGATAGAGTGCCAGTCTTGGAGTCTGGAGGACCTTGGTTTGTATTTGATCTTGGATACTTTCTAACTGTGTGACACTGGGTAAGACAATTGATTTTGATGGCTTAGCCTTTGCTGCTCTTCTTTCTTATAAATGATCCTAAGACAGAAGGTAAGGCTAAAAAAACAACAAAAAAAAGAGTAGGATGGGTAATTTAGGAAGCTAGTAGGTTCTCCTCACCCTCCATAGAGTTCTTCAAGCAAAAGTCGGATGAACAGTGTGTGATACACATGTATTGTTGCTGTTGCTGTTGAGTTCCTTTTGACTTTTTGTAATCCTATTTGGGATTTTCTTGGCAAAGATACTTTAACAGTTTGCATTTCCTTCTCCAGCTCATTTTACATATGAGAAACTGAGGAAAATAGGGTAAAAGTGATTTGCCCAGGGTCACATACCTAGTGAGTGTCTAAGGTCAGATTTGAACTTAAGAAGGTGAGTCTTCTTGACCTAGGTTTGGCACTCTGTCTAATGTGTATTTATAATGTGTAATCTATATTTATTTATTTTTATTTTGTTATTTGTTATTTTTTTTTAGCACTTACCTTCCATCTCGGAGTCAATATTGTGTATTGGATCCAAGGCAGAAGAGTGGTAAGGGCTAGACAATGGGGGTTAAGTGACTTATCCAGGGTCACACAGCTGGGAAGTGTCCAAGGTCAGATTTGAACCTAGAACCTCCTGTCTCTAGGTCTGGCTCTCAATCCACTGAGCTACCCAGCTGTCCTCTATATCTATATCTATATCTATATCTATATCTATATCTATATCTATNATCTATATCTATATCTATATCTATATCTATATCTATATCTATATCTATATCTATATCATAAATATGCACACATGCATGTGGTACTATATGATGTATGGGATTATATGTATAGGTACTTTTCAAACTTAAAGTCTTTAAAAATTCATTATTTTTGTTATTAATTAATGACAGCATGGCTACTCCCTTCTTCAACAGTCACTTGAATCTGTATTCTCATTATTCCCTTTTCTCATTGAAAATAACTCCTTAGTGCTACCTCTAGAGAAAGAACTGTTGGAATATAAATGTAGATGAAAACATATGATTTATCACTGGTTTATTTGGGTACGTGTTTGGGGGTTTTGGTTTTATAAAATTAGTCACTTATAAAAATGAATAATATGGAAATATGTATTGAGTGATAATATATGTACAACCCAATGGAATTGCTTGTCAACTCCAGAAGGGGGGAAGGAAGACAGGAGGGAGACAATATGAATCATATGACTTTGGAAAACTTATGTGGAAATTTATTAAAATAAAATAAAGATTTAAAAATGTTAGAAGAGAAAATAACTCCTATTTGGAAATGCAAAAGAGTTATTCCATTCCATCACCACCACCACAGCTACCACGGCCACCTCCATTATCACTACCACCACTACTAGAATCCTAATTACTATTTAAGAAACAAAAGGGAAAGCAGATAATTATGATTTTACCACAATTCTACAAGTCCTGTTGGAAGACAGCATGTTAGAATAGACAGAGAGCTGGCCTCCTCCATCTCACACATTCTGTCTGTAAGACTCTAGACAAATCACAACTTCCCAGAACCCAAGACCCTCTATTGCTAACAATTGCATGAACTGATTAAAGGGATTCCTTCAGTTGGGAGTTCCCATATGTTAGTGAAATTATAGTCCAGGCTTTCTCCGAATAGTGTCCACCATATTGTAAGGATGCATTCCTGTTTAGGTAATGTTATATCAATGCCATATCTATGTTACAGTAAGGGTCAGACTAGAGATATCTCATGGGTCTGATGGACTATGTAAGCCAAGGAAATACACTTTTTTCTCCTCTCTATCCAATCCAAGTTCTATGATATATGTGAATTCAATTGAATGGATTATCATTGCTCCTGAGAACTGTCTGGATAACATTAGGTATAAACTGGTTCAGGATGGTGACTGTGTTTAGAGATAGGTCCTAGTGAATCTTGTGATTACATTCAAATTGGAAACTCCATAGAAGAAAACCTTCTCTATCAACAAAAGTCAGCACCTTCTCTGAAATTTCTGTTAAAGAATTACCTAGATCATTAACTAAGAGGTTAAGTGACTTGCCTAAGATCAAAGAGGCAGCATGTATCAGAGATGGGACTTATACTCAATTATTCTTAGCTCCAAAGACAGCTCTCTCTCTCTCTCTCTCTCTCTCTCTCTCTCTCTCTCTCT
>NW_025382549.1:0-5096 GCF_016433145.1 Gracilinanus agilis | reverse complement strand
TTATTACTATCCCTATTCCACAGATAAAGAACTCAAGGCACAGAGAAGTGATTTTTGCCAGGGTCACACAACCAGTAGGTGTCTGAAACATGATTCAAATTCAGGTCTTCCTGACTATAAGCCCAGTGCTCTATGGGTGGCAAGCCATTAAGCTTTCCCCACCATATCTTACTTTTCTCAATTATAAATGAGGGTACTAATATCTGCCATACCTACCTCCATGGGTGGTTGTGAATATCAAAGGAAATAACATATATAAAACTGTGTTGTGAACTATAGACTATTTTTTGGGCATCATTATAATTACATCCTATCTTTGTTAGTGATTACATAGGTTTTTTTTCTTCTATTTGGTAGATAACATATGCCTGGTGTGCTTTGGTCTACAGGGGTACAAAGATTTGGATAACTGAATGACCGAACAACAGAATAAAGATAATATTGGCCTATTTGGGGGTGTTTTCACACTTCGGTGTTAAATGTTATTTTAAAAAATCTTGAATTTGTTTTTATGGCAAAAAAATCAACTCAAAAATTAAGTGAGATTCAAGATGTTTCTTTGTGTAGCTCATGTTAGCATACTTAAATTCCTGAGGCATTTAAAGTTCAGTTCAGGTGCTACCTACCTCCCATGCAAGGTTTTTTTCTAATTGACCTGGTTAGTAATCTCCCATTTGTATTTTTTAAAAAACCCTTACCTTATCAATTCTAAGACAGAAGAGTGCCAAGGGTTAGGTAATTGGGGTTAAGTGACTTGCCCAGGGTCACACAGATCCCATTTGTACTTAAATTTGCATTTAAAAAAATTTACTAACAACACATGTTGTATGTGCACTCCATCCCTCCCTCCATCATGTAAACTCTATGAGGGGATGGATTATTATCCTTTTGGTCTTTATATTCCAAGGACCTAGCATAATGCCACTTAATAAGTACTTGTTGAGTTATAAATCCTATAGATTTCTGCCAAATTAGACTCTGCCAATGTCTTACAGCACACAGATTTGCCTGTTCTTTACATTTAGTTCCTATAACTCACCAGATAGTGTGACTCAGCGTGGAAACCATTTCTAAGTAAAAAGACAGAATAGCTTTGACTTTTGAATGGCTGCTCTCAGTGAGCATGTGCTATCTGGTATAAAGTATTTGTTAAAGTTAAATTAAAAACTCCTGATTCTTATTTTCCATAGAGTTTATTAATATTCACTTGAAATAGATAAAGCAGATAGGTAGAGATTAAAGCCTATTTCTAATCTAATTCTAACCACATGTCTGTCCACATGGCTATCTCTCTCAGCCACCGTCCTCCACGGAAATAGAGAGAGTGAACCCCCTCACGCCACCATTTTTATCCTTTCTTTTGACCCCAACATGTCATCTGTGCATTCACATGACGCCCAGTCATGCAGTGCAGGGATGCAGGTCAGAAGACGGTAGGGGGAGGTTGGGGGGAGCTTCCCTTAACACACATTACTTATAATCTGTATTTATTATTTGCTATCTTTTGAAGTAATCACATGGCAAGATTTTATTTATATATAAGATAAATTTGGTTTATTCAGAGAGTTTTCACACTTTCCACATTAAACACATGGTTTTTTGAACCAAGTTCTGAAGGTTTGTTTTTTATGTCTATGCTCAGCTCCCTACTATGTAAGTAAATAAGGGACAGCAGGAGTATAAAATGTAAAATGTTAGAGCTGGAAGGAATCTTGGAGGTCTTATAGCCTGTCTCACTTTAGGGAGAAGAAAGCAGTAGTCTTTGAAAGTGAAGTGGCTTGCCGAAGGTCACAAAGTGACTGACTCAGGAGCAGAGCCCATTTCTTTTTAATACATCACTCTACCTCGCCTTAAGAATGCTAATTAAAATAATTGGCTCTGTTTCAGACTTGTGCTCCCAGATCCAAGCAGTATTCTCAGGGTTCCCAACTTTTCCACCTGATTTCATTGTCTTTTCTCTCCAATCCACGTTCTATATAACTGCTAAAACTATCTTCCTAAGACACAAAACTGGCCAGATACTCTTCCCAATCTTCCTAATTTGCTCTAGGAAAAAACAAATAATTCATCCAGGCATTTAAAGTTCTCTGACACAATCTGGCTTCAGACTGTATTTGCAGTCTTATTTCACATTATTTCCCTTCATGCTCTAATCAAAATGTCTTCATTGGTGTTATAGCAACATGGCAGTCTGATTCCCACCCTTCTCTTCAGAGACTGTCCTGTACATCTTTGAAGGCATTCCTTCTGCATCTATACCTCTTGGAACCCTGAGGTTCTTTGAAGGATAATGTGCCACCAACTAAAACAGTGCTTCTCCAAGTGTGGTCTGATGATCCCTGGGGGTCCCTGAGACCCTCTTAAGGGACTGGTGAGTTCAAAACTATTTTCATAATAATTTTGTCGATGTTCAGTGGTTTCAGTCTTATCCAACTCTTTGTGATCCTATGTGGGATTTTCTTGGCAGAGATACTGGAGTGGTTTGACATTTCCTTCTCTAACTTATTTTATAGATAAGAAACTGAGGCAAACAGCATTAAATGACTTGCCCAGGGTCACACAACTAGTAAGTATCTGAGGCCAGATTTGAACACAGAAAGATGAGTCTCCCTGATTCCATGCCTAGCACCCACTCTCTCCACTGTGCCACTTAGTTGCCCCATTTCATAATAATACCATGACATTATTTGCAAATTAAAACACTCCCTTTTCTAACTATATAACTGTGAGACCAAATGTTCTTCATATACTTTAACCCATACAACATATTACAACAGATTGAATTTACTTCAGATAAAGGAGATATGAGAGTACAACTGTCTTCTACTATATAAAGATAAGGACACAATATATAATAAAGATAAGAATGTAATATAAATATAAGGAGATGTGAGAATTCAACTGTCTTCTATAATATAAAGCCAGACACTAAAGAGATCACAAAAATATGTAAAGCAATGCCACTATTCATAACATTTTTAAAAAAAAACAGTTATTTTTCATTAAAATATTATTTATGTTATATAATGGGTTTGCTATTATTTTTAATGATTAATAAATATTTTAAATGATCAGTTTTAATTTTTAATTTGGTAAATATCAATAGATATAACCCATATAAATAAAAATTCTTTTGGATCCTAAATAATTTTTAAGAAAATAAAGGGTTTCTGGAATCAAAAGAATTTGAAAACTGCTGGCTTAGTGGTAGCTTTTCCTGAACTCTTTAGTAGTTAGTGTCTTCTCCCCCTTCTAATTATGTTGTATTTATCTATTCAAATANCTTTAGTAGTTAGTGTCTTCTCCCCCTTCTAATTATGTTGTATTTATCTATTCAAATACTGTATCTTCTTAAATTCTTTAAAGGTAAGGACTTAAGCATTTTTTTTTTTTTGGATTTTGTAATTCCAGAGCCTAGCACATTGCCTTTCATTTAGTGCAGAGGTCAGCAATGTATGTCTCTTGAGCTATATCTGGCTCTTTTGAGGGCCAGATATGGCTCTTTCTGCAGGAGCCATAAAGTCCATTTTTTTTCAGGCGCTGTTACAGGAGCGCACTGTGAGCACTGAACAGCTCTCACGAAATTACATTTTAAAAAATGTAGCGTTTATGGCTCTCATGGCCAAAAAGGTTGCCAACCCCTGGTTTAGTGGGTACTCAGAAGATGCTTATTAAATAGCTTAAATAAATATACTAAATTAACTAAATAAATCATTCTCAGTAATGATCCTGATTCTTATACCCTCTTGATAGAGAGAGTACCCCAAATCATATAAAGATGAGAGCATTTGTTTTTGCTGCAGTCATGCTCACTGTCAGTAGTCTTCCCACTGACCCTTTAAGGGTTCCAGGATATCACACTTCTTTAAATAAATAGCAACAGTATATGTTGTGTTTTGTGAACTCTGGGTACATGGACCCTGACATTCCTCCTTTAGCTCTTCAGGCTGAACATGGTCTCTTGTCCCAGCTCTTCTCTCCTACATGACTTTGGGAAATGACATCACTAAGCCAATTGAACAATGTACCTTCCTTTCACACATCACATGGAAAATCATATTCTTTGGCTATTTATTCAATAGAGTGTGATGTCTCAGGGGCCTTTAGCAGTTGGATAGGGAGGTTCCTTTGTTGGTAAAAGTGACCAGAACAAGGCTGAATCAAACAAGATCATTTATTTCTTAGTTTTAAATAAGATTAACTCCTAGCAAGGTTGTTCTGGAAATAACATCAAGAGATGAAAAAGGTGAGTTAAATAGCCAAACCTATTTAGGATCTAATTTCAAATTTAGTTAGGGGTTTTGTTAACCTAATAATCTAACCAGATCTGTAGATTTTCTTTATCATGAAATGAGCTGAGAGCCCAGATCTATTTTTATTTGCAAGGATTGTTTTACCTGTCTTTTATAACTTAGAATATTGTTGTTGCAAGTAATCTTGACAGTAATTAGCTTATCTCAGTCCCTAATGGACATTTGCCCATATTATGAAGGCTTCTTAGAATGGGGTCTGACAGATTTTATTCTGAAGCAGAGAGGGCTAAAATGGCTGGGATATTGTAGACAAGTATTATAGTCTTATAGGGTCAAATTTTGCTCACAAAGGACATACATGAAATTGCTCTCAACTTTAATTCAATATTTTCCCCAGAGAGGGTGAAGGCCCATATAAATGCATTTTTAAGATACAGTTTATTGATTTCTTTTAGGACTTGTGTATTTAGAGTTTGGACGTGGCTGAGATTTAAAATTGTCAATGACTTGAATGGGAATTGCTTGTTTAATTGGGATGGAAACTGGCCATCTTTAGGATTTTATCTGAAAATAATTGTAAGAAGTCCCACCAGAAAATATATTATTTTCAAATTCTATTTGCAGTGATGATAATAATTCCCAGAGACGGTAATGTTTTTCTCTGTTCAATTCAATGAGCTTTTATTAAGCCACTTCTATGTGTTAGGCATTGTCCTAAATGCAAGCTATATTTTTCATTGTGATATAGGAGTGGTTTAGAAATATGAAATAAATAGAGGGTTATCCTTGAAGTCAAGAATAAATGGATAAAAATTATTTAGCAAGCACCTACTTTATGCCAAA
>NW_025382548.1:0-5323 GCF_016433145.1 Gracilinanus agilis | reverse complement strand
AACACCAATATAGTTGTTCTTATGATCATGGTGGTGTCAAATATTGCCGAAACAAACCTATAATGTTTCAAAATATACATGCTTGATGTCACAGAAAAAAGACAATCTTCACAACAAAATTGGGCAATAATTTATTCCCTAGGGTACAATTCAGGGACTTTTTATCACCACCACTGTGAACCCCAAGGAATTTACAAACCATTAAATGAGAATCACTGACAGACTAGTGAAATAGAGCCTGGAATGCTGGACTTCAAATTAGGAAGATTAGATTTTAAATCCCTGCTTTGACAATTCCTAGATACCTGACCACAAGCAAGTCACTTAATCCTACTGATCCTCAGGCAACTCCCTGCGATTATTTATTACATAATAAATGACTAGAAATTTGCATTCGAGGAAAAAATTCCAAAACATATGAAATCACAGGAGAAAGGAACAGCTTCCTACTCAAAGAAATCTCGAACTTGACATCAGGGTGTCAAAGATTCTTTTATTTTGTTCTCATGAGAATGGGCTCTCATAGGTCAGTGTTACAAGTGTTACAACTGAGAGCAAGTGCAAAATTCTGGCTCATAGCCCTTTCTTTTAACCTGGTTCCTGCCATAGGACTGACTCTCCCCTTGTTCATCATTGACTTACTAATTGAAAAAGTTTGTCTGATTGTATTTGTTCAGTTGTTTTTCAATCATATTTGAGTCTTCCATGACCCTATTTGGGACTTTCTGGCAAAATACTGGAGTGGTTTTCCATTTCCTTCTCTGGCTCATTTTATAGATGAGGAAACTGAGATCAGGTGATTTGCTAAGGGTCACATATCTACGGAAGTGTCTGAGGCTAGATTTGAACTCAGAAAAAGAAGTCTTACTGATCCTACTCCCAGCATTCTATCTACTGTGCCATTTAGTGCCCTGATTGCATACTCGTTTGAAAACTGAAGATCTACACAGAGTACATAGAATAGTTCATTATTAACTAGAAACTCTTTTTACTTTTGCTTTATGATAGAGGTTTTATTAAGCATTTATAAGAAAACTCTATAAAAAGAGGTAAATAATATTAATTCTGAGCAATGGGAAGAAGGAATAGAAATGGAGACACATTTCAGTGATGAAAATCACTGTATTTGTGCAGTTTCTATTTAACTCAGACTAGAGTCAGCTAGATGGTGAAGTGAGTAGAGTGCTGAGGGCCTGAATTCAAATCCATCTTCAGACACTAGTTGTGTGACACTGGGCAAGTCACTTATTCTCTATCTCAGTTTCCTCATCTGTAGAATGGAGAAGATAATAGTATTACTTTCCAGGATTGTTGTGGGAATCAAATGAGATAATTATTAGGTACTGACATGTAGTAAGCACCATATAAAGGTTAGCTATTGCTATCATTGGGCAGTAAGGTGGCCCAGGCCTGGAGTCAGGAAAGACTCATCTTTCTGAGTTAAAATCTGGCTTCAGACACTTCCTAGCTTTGTGACCCTGGGCAAGTCACTTAACTCTGTTTGCCTTAGGCCTTCATCTATAGAAATGAGCTGGACAAGGAAGTGGCAAGCCAGTCTAGTTTTTTTTTTGCCAAGAAAATCCCAAATGGGGTTACAGAGGGTTGGACAAGACTAATTGGCCAAACAATAAACATAACAGTATAATTTTTTAGTTGGAGTAGATGTTGATGATTAATGGGAGTGCTCTTCTCCCACCAGCTGAATTTTGGTTGTAGATAGCAAGTAGGAGGACTGTGGAATAAAGGTCAAATAAGGCTGAAAAGAATGAAGCAACAATTCTGTCCAGTGACCTGTGGCTTCCAGGAGATTTCCTCATTCTGCCTTTTTCTTGTGTATGATCCAATTATTGATTTGGGGAAAAGTGGTTAGAAAGATCTTTTAGGTCTTCCCTAGTGGTCTGATGTTGTTAGAAGGCATGTACCCCAAACGTAGGCAAGAGAGGGACGGGCGATGTGACAAGGTCAGAGATCAGACTGAGAACTGCCTGTCTGAAACTCACTCGCTAGGTTCAGTTCTTAGGGAGTCTGGAGTGGGCACCGGGATATGCCAAACAAGCACCTAAAGAAACGTCTGAGCAGCCCTACAAGTTCCTGTAAAATAATGGTCATGGAAACTGGTACAGGAAATGAAAAAAACTATTTCAATGTGATTATTGCACTCCTCACACTTGGAAACAGTTAGACCATGAAAGTCTGAAATTAAGATCTGGTTGCCAGTTCTTTTTCCTCTTATAATACACACACACACACACACACACACACACACACACACACACACACACACACACGCACACACACAGTTTCATTTGCACAAAAGAAATGAAGTGAGGAGGGTATTAGCAAATCCATCTCCTTCCCTAGAAAATATCTTATGATGCATTTGTGCTTATTTTGTTCAGATTTGTATAATGAAGATACACAAAAGGAGCTTCTACTTTGTCCTGAATCCCAGGGTAACTTTGCTGAAACCCAGAGATAAGGGGCAGTTCTGAGGAACTCTAGCATGGATTATCTCCTTTACCAGTCACTGCAGCTGGTTCCTAAGCAACCAGATGAGATTTTGGACCTTAACAAAGTCTCAAAAGAGGATTCACTTAGATTCATTGATCCTGTAAGAAGATAAGTAAAATAACAAGCCCACACCTAGTGTTAAACTCTACAGATACAATGACAGAAGAATGAAACAATCCCTGACCTCAAGTAACTTTTATTCTGCTTGGGGGAAACAATATTCCCAAAGATAAGGAACTATCCTTTCTCTCTCTCTCTTTCTCTCTCTCTCCCCCNCTGACCTCAAGTAACTTTTATTCTGCTTGGGGGAAACAATATTCCCAAAGATAAGGAACTATCCTTTCTCTCTCTCTCTTTCTCTCTCTCTCCCCCAGTCCTCTTGTCTCTCCATCTCCATCTCTCCCTGTCTCTGTCTCTGTCTCTGTCTCTCTCTCTGTCTCTCCCTCTCTGTCTCGCTCTCTCCTCTGTCTCTCTCTATCTCTGTCTCTCTATCTCTGTCTCTCTGTCTCTGTCTCTCTGTCTCTCTCTCTGTCTCTCTCTCTGTCTCTCTCTCTCTGTCTCTCTCTCTCTGTCTCTCTCTCTGTCTCTCTCTCCCTCTCTCTCTCTCTCCCCTTGTTCTCTTGTCTCTCCATCTCCATCTCTCCCTGTCTCTGTCTCTGTCTCTCTTTCCCTCTCCATCTCTTCCATCTCCTTCTCCCCTTTCTCTCCTCTCTCCTCTTTCCAGTCTTGGTCTTTCTACACATATATACAGCTATCCCTTCCACGGCACAGGGATTAGGGGTACAGCACCCCTACACAATCTGGAAAATATGCATAGAAATCTTTGGCCCTCCCTTCATACCAGAGATGAAGTCTGAATTTTTTTCTTCTTTTCTTTTTTGGGGTGTTTACAGTACCTTATTGCCAAATTTGGGTTAGGGATTTGGTCATAGGCCAATCCTTTGTGCATCATCTGCTGGCTTTTGTTTTGCAAACTTTAACTTTTTTATTTAATTTAACAAAAAAAAGAAATTGTGTGTGTTTGTGGTATTAAAAGATAAACTGTTGATATACACTATATATATAAATGAGTGTATATACATATATATACATAAAAATATAACATATTTATATATATATAACACACATGTATTATGATATAATATAATCAAGTTATATACATTATAATGCATTATATATGATACATACACATGAATTATATGCAGATATATACAAGGATAAGGAAAAATATATACATACAAAATATAACATATGTGTACATATTACACATGTATGTGTATTATTATATCATATAATCCTGTTATATACAGTAGAATGTATTATATATGATATAAACACATGAATTACATGCAGATATATAAAGATAAGGAAAAATACACACTATAAATTATATATAATGATTAGGAAAGGCAAAATATATAATATATATTATTTCAGCTAGGTGGCACAGTTGATAGAGTGTTGGACACAGTTGGAATGTTAGAATGGGGTCAGGGGGATTCATATTTGAATGCTAACTCGAGATAGCTACTAGCTATGTGATTGTGGGCAAGTCACTTAATTGCTTCCTGCCACGGTTTCTTCATCTGTAAAATGAGGATAATAAGAGCACCTTCCTCCTAGGGTTGTCTTGATTGAGATTGTGTATATGAAAAGCTTTTCAAACCTTAAAGTGGTATATAAATGCCAGCTTTTATTAAATGAAAAGTAATTTTGTCACGGAGATTTAAATAGGGACAATCGGTGAGGAAGATGAGATAGAACTCTTGTAGGAGATGAGCTGAGGAGCTCCAAGAGGAATCAGGGAGTTCCCCAGGGTCTATGGCACTAGACTCAGCATTACGTAGTTGGTATTTCTGGTCACCATAGCTTGAACTCTCAAAAAACATCCCTGTAGAGAAAAACTTATACTAAAACCAAATTGAAATATTTCTTTATTCTGTTATGGCTTGGGATCTCTGTAGGATTTTCAGATTGTTATCATCACTGTTGGCAGATTTTTTTCTTTTAAACATGGGGTTGCTAGGTGGCCCAGTGGATAGAGCTCCTGGGACCTGGAGACAGGAAGTCCTGAGGTTAAATATAACCTGGGAAATATACTAGCTGAGTGATCCTAGATGAGTCACTTAACCTTGGTTTCTTGCCTTGGTTTCTTCATCTTTAAAAATGATCCAGAGAAGGAAATGGCAAACCACTCCAGTATCTTTGCCAAGAAAACTCCCAATAGAGTTACAAAGAGTTGGACCTGACTGAAATGACTGAACAACAACAATAAAAGCATGATAAAGTAATTAGAGTATTGGACTTGAAGTTAAGATAAGCTCAGTCCAAAGTCCATCTCTGACACTTAGAACATGCATTATACACAGCAAGTCACATATCGCATCCATATCTTAATTTCTTAATATGCAAAAAAGTATAATAATAGCTGTATATTTTTCTCATGGGGTTGTTGTGTGGATCAAATTTATATAGAAGTTTTTTTCAAACACTGAAATGCTGAGACAATATCAGTGATTATTTTGGGTTTCTTCTTCAGTAAGACTTCCCACTGCGAGGAGACATACTTAAACAATTTCGAGTAGAGATGGTTTGTGGGTCAATGTCTGTCTATTTATATCAGCTCTTCTGCCTGGGATTTCTTCTCACTAGACTTAAAATGGGAATTGCTCCTTGTAATTAGACCACAATATAGCCAGGGTCCTCAGAGTGTGGTCCAAGCACCTTTGGGTGTCCTTGAAATCTTTCTGGGGAAGAGGGAGGTGAATCTGTGAAGTTAAAACTGTTTTCATAATAATGCTAAAATGTCTTC
>NW_025382547.1:0-1035 GCF_016433145.1 Gracilinanus agilis | reverse complement strand
TCACCCAGCAAGACTTCAATCATCGAGTTAGCTAAGTTTCTGGACTCTATTTTGGGAGCGATCTCTTGGGCTCCTTCCCCCATAATCCAACCTTGCTGAGAGACCCTTTCTGGTTTGACTTGCAATTATAGAAAAGGNAATTATAGAAAAGGATAGAAATAGAAACAGAAGAGAAGAGACAAGGGGGGGGGGGAGACGCTTAGGAGTGGGAACCCAAAAGATTCCCACCTGAGTGACGGACCTCATAGAAATAGAAAAGAGGGCACCCCAAAATCCCTCTGCCCTTCACCCCTTTCCCCAATCTCTATATTGATATTAATAAAAGACATTCATTAGTTAGGTAGTGTTCCAGAGTGGCTGAGAGATGAGGGGAAGGGGAATCACAGCTTGGTCTGGCTGCCTCCATCTTGGAGCCAGACCACCCACTATGAAGTTGGCTGATCTCAAGGGAGGCTTGTGTGAAGCCGCCCTCGTTCAGAATTGGATTGGGGTACCCAATACCTCATCTCATAGAGAAGCCTCAATCCTAATTCCTGTGGGGTATCACAACCATCCTGGTCACCCAGTTTTGGAGTAACACCCCCCCGAAGTCTCAGCAATGTATATTTGGCAAGATGGGAGAGCTAGAAGAGAGTCTCACCCTCATAGACTCTCTCTCTCTCTCCCTTCTATCATAATATTAATTGCTGCTTTTCTTTATTCTTATACTAGGTTCTTTTCCTTTTTCCTGACCACTTTGGGAAACAGACCTAATGTTAGTATTGCTGTGTCAAAGGACATAATTCCATACTGCTCTCCAAAATAGGTAGATCAGTTCACTCTTCCACCAGTAGTGTATTAGTGGCCCCATTTTTTCCCATATCTCTCCTAACATTTATCATTTTCCCCTTTAATTGTTTTAGCCAATTTAATAGTTGTGGAATGGTATCTCAGAGTTGTTTAAATTTGCATTCATCTAAAGAATAATGTTTAGAGTGTTTTTTTAAATATGACTTTATATAACTTTGATTTCCCCATCCATGGACTACCTATTCA
>NW_025382546.1:0-4079 GCF_016433145.1 Gracilinanus agilis | reverse complement strand
AAAAAAAAAATTGAGAGCTAATTAAATCAACAGTTCAGTGCTAGTGAATCAGATTAATGATATTAAGGATATATTATGTGGTGCTGGTGATTGATTACCAGGAATGAAAATGGAGGCTTGAGCTGATAGCCTCAAAAAGATACTCAGATCCTCTTCTAGACCACTAAAAGGTGGATAGAGCAGAAACTTTGTTCTGGAAATCTGACAAACGGTCTAATGGGATTGGGATAAGAATGCACAAAGCTGATAAGGGGAAACACTTAGTGAAATGCCTGACACATAGTATTCATCTAATAAATATTTATCCTATCCCTCCCCTCCTTTTATATAAATATGTGGATATATTGCATTGTTTTATGTACCCAATACTTTGTACTATTATATAATTGTAATGAATTCTTAATTTTATTTGAATACAGCTTAAGAAAATTCTTTTCAAACATTTATTTTATGAAGAGTGTAGAATAGAATAACACATTTGTTTGAAAAGTTTTCTTTACTACGTAAAGTTTGTAATCCATTGCTATTTTTATTACTAATATTGTTAATATTATTATTACAATTTTCAATGCTTTTCCTAAAATGTGACATCCAGAAGTGAACACAATTCTTCATGTCGGGTCTAATTAAGGCAAGGTGCAATAGAATTATTTCCTAGCCATGTTGACTGTTTCTTAATGTGCCATATTTGCTGTAGTGTTTTTGGCTGACATTTCTGACACATTGAGCCTAAAGTCCATTTATGAATTTACTGTTTTAACCTGAATTTAAAGTTGAGTAAATATTCATACTCATCTTAGATTTGAACCCAAATTCTAACTGATCAAGATCCCTTTTGAACACAAACTTCATCATTCAATATGTTACCTGTTTCTTCCAACTACTTGTCATATGCACTTTTGAGACTCATGTTTTTGAAAAAATGTTGAAGTATACAGGGCTGTGGACAAATCCTTGGATCACTCCACTAAAAACTTCCTTACAAATCAACATTGTCCTTTTTATGACTACTCTTTTGTGTCCAACCATTCAGCCAGTTCTGAATCTACCTATCAAACCTGGCCTTTAACTTTCCAACTCCAAAAACATTTTCCTCTCTCCAGCCTTTTATAATGTCCCCCATTCAACATGATTTTACAGTGACTATTGACAGTAGATAATGTGATGTTTTGCACAAAGAGGACACTAAAACTGCATAAAATTAATTTTATTTGGGGCAGCACAAGTTCAGAACATTTTTTAGTCGTGAGATCCTGGGCAAGTCACTTAATCCCAATTGCCTAGTTTTTACCACTCTTCTGCCTTGGAACTGATATTGATTCTAAAACAGGAGGTTAAAGGTTTTTTTTTAAAAAAACCTGATTTGAATTGGAAAGAAAACTCCCCATTTAGTATTATACCTACCCATTTCATATTTTTTTTAAAAAGGCAAAATGTACTGTAGTTGTCATACATGACAAGATGTGGCCAGGTTGGAAGGAAAAATGTCACCTGAAAATCAAGTAATTGACATTTTGAAGTGAGTAATGAAGGGAATTGAATTATAATTCTGGAAGATTATCTTAAAATGCCAGTGAAAATAGAGTTGTGTATGATGAATGAGTCATACAACAATAAGACACATTTTGCTGTGTCTTACTCATTGTGGCATATCTTGTTTATCAAAAATTTTCTAGTCTAGGCCTAGAGCATTGCTCCTTTCCCCAGAGTCACTTTGATATTCAGGGCTGATTGCTGCCCACAAAGATAAACATAGCTTGTCTCATATTTGCTTGAAGCCCTAGTTGTTTTTATAAAACAATATTTCTTTTTATTAATATAGGCAGCTGCATTTCTCAGGATGCACAGGGTTTAGACACATCTCTCTGCACCATTAGGGTTACCTGTATTTGTTTTTCTTACTGTTGCTATCCATTGGCCAGGCTCATTATATATCAGGCAGTTTCATGGACTGCAATCAGGAACGGTAGCATTTCACGACTTTCCTGACTATTTTTTTCTAAAAATATTTATTTGTTTTGTTTTATCTTTCCCCTGGGAAGGAGGAGTGGTCAAATAAGATGGAAAGATAATAGACTCAGACAGCTAAAAGTTCAAGAAATATAATCACAGAATCAGTTATTCTTGTAGCTCAGCAAACTGTCCTAGCTAATCTTCTAGACTCATTTAAATATATTCCATTCTCTTGGAGGAGAGAAGGGGCAGCCATCAAACTAAACTATGAGAGGATAAAAAAGAGAATGAGTTCATGCATGGCAATATTATTTCTACATTCATTAAAGTTTCAATTTGAGGGAGGACTGCAGGACAAGGGCATTGAGGGAATGGATTGGAGGTACATACTCATTTGGTGATGGAAGCAGAGAAAAAGAGCATCTTTTATTGATAATCATTAAAACATGGCTTTGTTTATTAGGAATTTTTTCTACTAATGGAAGATGGACTAAACCTGTTTTATTTGGCTTTAGAGAACAGAGCTTGAGGAAATGGATGGAAGCTGAAAATCTAATTCAAATTCAATAAACATCCATTAAGACCCTATGGTGGTATAGGTACTGTGCTAAGTAAGCACTGAGGATATGAATTAAAAAAAAAAAAAGACTATGCCTGCTCTTGAGGAGCTTTCATTCTAATGAATAAAGACAAAATGCAAAAGAAAGCTGGAGCAGGACATCAGAGGGGTTCTGACTAGCTTACATTTTCATTTATCCCATGAATTTAGCACAATTCTTGGCACATATGTATTTAATATATTTTTTCTCATCTGTGTCTCTTCACCTAACAGTGTTTGGCACATGATAGGCATTTTGAAAGTTTATAGAATGAGGAGAGAGAGTTAATAAAATGATTACAATGATACATTCATTAGCACTTTAAGTTTTATAAAGCATTTTACATATATTATCTTTTTTGATCAACTATGTCTGAGTAAAGCTCATTGGATTTTACCAAAATAAATTGCATTATGAGGAGTTTGTAGCTTAGGTATGAGTTGGAGTAGATAATCTCTGAGGTTCCTTCCAATGCTAAAATTCTTTACTTCTTCAGGACTGACAATGAAACTTTTCTTGGACATCAATTATTTTTTTATTCTATTTTCTGTTCAATATGAGACAGAAGTAAATACTTCTAAATTTTTCACAGTGCCTGGATATGTGTCTATGGGGGTCTTCAGTAAGAATACATTTCTTTCAATGCGTATCATCATTTTGGCAATGTGTAACATATTACTTTTATGTATTAGGACCTGTACGTAACAAGTTGAATTTGAGTCACACACACACACACACACACACACACACACACACACACACACACACACACACAACCACACACTCTTTCCCTCTCTCCCTCTTTCTTTACTTCACTCCCCAACCTTCTCTCTCTCAGGTCATTTCCCTAAAGAGAACAGATAGAAAAAGCATGAACACAACACAAATCGTGATGTTCTTCCAAAGGTCAGTTTGGATCTGAAATGAGACAAAGATCAGAGCAGCTTATGAGCAAGGATATTTAAATTCCAGGCAAATACCAGAAGCTTCTCCTTTGAAAAACCCTTTGCTTGTTTTCTGCTCCCAGCCTAACTTTTTTTTCTGCCCAACCACTTCCTATGGGCAACCTTAGTATTGCCAGTGCTACTCAGTCAATAACTGCCTATTAGGGCTTATCCTATAAGCATAACATTCCCTGACTCCTATCAAAGTCTAAGAATCAAACTTGTTCTAACTGAACTAATTTAAAAGCCATATCACAGCTGTGCCACCATATAATTTTTGGGGGAGTTCTGTAACCTTTCTGAGCTTCTACTAATCTGAAAAATGGTGATCATAATAGCTATAAAACTTGCCTTGTGTGGTAGTTGTAAGAAGCAAAAGATAAGAGAAGCATAAAGCATTACAATACATAAAAATCATCACTGATTATTTATGGCACACCTGCTATATGACCTCCAGAACATCAGAAGATAGAGGAGGGGAAGTGAACAAGCTTTTATTAAGTACCTACTCTGTGCCAGGTGCTTTATAAATAAACTTCATTTCACCCTTACAACAATCCTGGGTGATAAATACTACAGTTAT
>NW_025382545.1:0-1103 GCF_016433145.1 Gracilinanus agilis | reverse complement strand
CCCTTAATGCTTATTCTCTAATACTTGTCAGCGTGATGTCTCTGGGCAGGTCTCATTCTCTCTGTACCTCAGTTTCTCATCTGTCACAGGGCCTGGAGGACCCCTTCCAGCTGATCCTCTAATAGAAACTGACTTCCTTTCATTCTTCTGCTCTTCCCTCCACTAAAATTTCCATTCAAGAGCTGGTTTTCTTTATCCACCTCCAAAGTAAATTGTGTTCCTCCTCCTCTTTCTCCTCCTCCTCCTCCTCCTCCTCTTTTTCCTTCTCCTCTTCCTCCTCTTTCTCCTTCTCCTCCTCCTCCTCCTCTTTCTCCTCCACCTCCTCCTCTTTCTCTTCTTCCTCCTCCTCCACTNAAAAAAAAAACCCACAGCGTTGCTGGTTAAATTAAGATGGTATCTGTGATATGATATGCAAAGGTCAGATCTGACTCTTGGGCTGCCTCCTGGCTCAGACCCACTCACCTAGGTAAGGGCCTGTCTGGTCCTTCCAGTCTTAGCTGACCTTTCCCCAGGTTCTACCTCTTTCTTACTCATAGTACCTCCAAGATGGCTCCTAGCTAAATGGATCTTCTTATCCTAGCCCTTTCCAACTACTCTGATCTCCTGCCAAATAATACTCATCTCAAACTGCTTTAAAAGTTCTCAATCAAGAGTCCTGTGTTATAGGAAAATGTGTGCTTAATTTAGAACCAGAGGCCCTGGGTTCTGATCTTTCTCATCATTGAGAGAAGCATTATGGCATAATCTCTTATGTGTTGTCTTCTCCTATAAGATCCTGGAGGCAAGGGCTGTCTTCTTTCTGCTTCTGTATTTCCAGAGCTTAGCATGCCACCTAGTAACCCCTTAATGCTTATTCTCTAATACTTGTCAGCGTGATGTCTCTGGGCAGGTCTCATTCTCTCTGTACCTCAGTTTCTCATCTGTCACAGGGCCTGGAGGACCCCTTCCAGCTGATCCTCTAATAGAAACTGACTTCCTTTCATTCTTCTGCTCTTCCCTCCACTAAAATTTCCATTCAAGAGCTGGTTTTCTTTATCCACCTCCAAAGTAAATTGTGTTCCTCCTCCTCTTTCTCCTCCTCCTCCTCCTCCTCCTCTTTTTCC
>NW_025382544.1:0-1556 GCF_016433145.1 Gracilinanus agilis | reverse complement strand
CGGGTGATGGAATACTATTGTGCTAAAAGGAATAATAAACTGGAGGATTTCCAAGTGAACTGGAGAGACCTCCAGGAACAGATGCAGAGCAAAAGGAGCAGAGCCAGAAGAACTCTATACACAGAGACTGATATACTGTGGTAAAATTGAATGTAATGGGCTTCTGTACCAGCAGCAATACAATGACCCAGGACAATTCCGAGGGATTTATGGTAAAGAACGCTGCCCACACTCAGAGGAAGGACTGCAGGAGAGGAAACATATAAGAAAAACAACTGCTTGAACACATCGGTCGGGGTGGACATGATTGAGAGTGTGGACTCGAAACTACCACATCAATGCAACTACCAACAATTTGGAAATAAGTCTTGATCAAGGACACATGACAAAACTAGTGGAAATGTGCATCGGCCATGGGTGGGGGGAATGCAGGGGGTGAAGGGGAAAGTAGGAGCATGCATCATGTAACCATGTTAAAAATGAATATTAATAAATGTTTTAAAAAAACCAATATGGTACTGGCTAAGAGACAGAGAGGAGGATCAGTGGAATAGACTTGGGGTAAATGACATCAGCAAGACAGTGTATGATAAACCCAAAGAGCCCAACTTTTGGGACATGAATCCACTATTTGACAAAAACTGCTGGGAAATTTGGAAAACAATATGGGAGAGATTAGGTTTAGATCAACATCTCACACCCTACACCAAGATAAATTCAGAATGGTTGAATGACTTGAATATAAAGAGGGAAACTATAAATAAGTTAAGTGAACACAGAATAGTATACTTGTCAGATCTCTGGGAAAGGAAAGACTTTAAAACCAAGCAAGAGTTAGAGAAAATTACAAAATGTAAATTAAATGGTTTTGATTATATTAAACTAAAAAGCTTTTGTACAAACAAAAACAATGTAGTCAAAATCAGAAGGGAGACAATGAATTGTGAAAAAATCTTTATAACGAAAAACTCTGACAGGGGTCTAATTACTCAAATATACAAGGAGTTAAAGCAATTGTATAAAAAAATCAAGCCATTCCCCAATTGATAAATGGGCAAGAGACATGAATAGGCAATTTCAGGTAAAGAAATCAAAAGTATCAATAAGCACATGAGAAAGTGTTCCAAATCTCTAATAATTAGAGAAATGCAAATCAAAACAACTCTGAGGTATCACCTCACACCTAGCAGATTGGCTAAAATGAAAGAAGGGGAGAGTAATGAATGTTGGAGGGGATGTGGCAAAATTAGGACATTAATGCATTGCTGGTGGAGTTGTGAACTGATCCAACCATTCTGGCTGGCAATTTGGAATCATGCTCAAAGGGCTATAAAAGAATGCCTGCCCTTTGATCCAGCCATACCATTGCTGGGTTTGTACCCAAAAGAGATCATAGATAAACAGTCTTGTACAAAAATATTTATAGCTGCGCTTTTTGTGGTGGCAACAAATTGGATATGGAGGGTATGTCCTTCAATTGGGGAATGGCTGAACAAACTGTGGTATATGCGGGTGATGGAATACTATTGTGCTAAAAGGAATAATAAACTGGAGGA
>NW_025382543.1:0-8303 GCF_016433145.1 Gracilinanus agilis | reverse complement strand
GTCTATCTGTCTCTCTCCCTCTTTCTTCCCCCTCTCTTTCCCTCTCTCCTCTCTGTCTGTCTCTTTCCCTCTCTCTCTCTCTCTCTTCCTCTCTCTCTCTCTTTCTCTCTCCCCCGCCTCTCTTTCTCTCTTTCTCTCTGTCTCTGTCTCTGTCTTTTTCACACACACACACACACACACACACACTCACACACACACAGAGGGTGCCAAGCTCCGGAGGCCAGGCAGCTTCGTCTGGGGCTCTGCCTCTCCAATGGCTGGCACAATGTTGGGAACAAGGCAGGTCCCGAATATTTGTTTTTGTTGTTCGGTTTCTGCTACCTGGCACCACGGGTAATGAGGCTTTCACATTCTCCTAATGAGTTTCCTTCTTTGTTCACACCTCCTTGGCTCACTAGAAGAGCTGCAGCCGAGTCTCTGGCGAGAGACACAGGGAAGCATGGGAATTACAAGCCTAGCCCTCCACTGGAGCCGATAGCAGCCCCTACTTCGGAACCTCTGAGTTGGGCTTCCTCTTCTCCTCATCCTTCTTTTCCAGATTTTCTTTGTTTTTCTCCCTTCTCTCGTACTCAGGCCTTCTAGAACAGTTCCACAGACCCAGAACTAACCCAGAGAGACAAAGAAGCGAAGGCTCCACCTTATGAAGAAAAAGGGCAAATCATCAGGCCTCAGTTTCTTGACCGATCAATTGGGGATAATGAATGCGGAATAATAAATAACCACTAAAAACTCCATCAGCATCTTCCTCTGATCACTCTGAGGCCTGGGGGTGACCCTGGGCTTGCCCCAGCTAAGAGAGCAAGGACGAAGCCCCCAGTGGCTGGGATGCAGGAAGATCCAGGCTCCTTTGCCAAATCGAACACTTCCTGGGGGGAGGATGCCAACCGCTCACCCCCTCTGAGCCTTAACTTCCTAATCTGTAAATGGGGACAGTATAACGGCAGCAGCGAGCCTCAAGAGACACAACTCACACAAAACATCGGACGAGTACTAAAGTGGAGTGAGAGGATGTAGCCAGAGGACTCTCGGCTTGGCTACTTATTACCTGGATGAACTTGGGGAACAAACTGGATTTCTCCAAGCCTCAGTTTCCTCATCTATAAAATGGGAAAAATAACCATATGCCCCTCCCTGGGTTATCGTGGGGGCCGCATGAGATAATCATCGTAAAGGGCTCTGCGGGTCTTAAGGCACTTTACAAACAACGGCTCTGGTACGATTATCATTTCCCTTCAGGTTGTTATCATAGAAGCAGCCCAGGGGCCACAGCGGGACTAGGGGACGGTAGAGCCTTCGGGCTTCGGGGAGCACACTTAAGAGGGACGCTGAGAAGGGCGGCCAGCAGGATGGATGGCTGCGAGTCGCTGTCACTTGGGGACAGACTGATGGGGCTGAAGAAGGGAAGGCCCAGGGAGACACAACGTGGTGTTAAAGTATCTCAAAGGCCGTCCAGGGGAGGAGAGAGGAGGCTGGTTCTGCCTGGCCCAGGAGGGCGGAAGAAGTAATGAGGGAGAGCATGAAGGAGGTGGATTTAGGCTTGAGGTCAGGGAAAACGCTGCCTCCAGAGGCTGAGGGCCCCCCTCCACGCAGGGCTTCACACAGGCTGGGTGCTCACTCATTGGGCAGGCCATACACGGCAGATACTCCTTTGCATTTATGGGTTGGCCTCCATGGAAGAGCTATGGAGGCCCTGGATGAAAATCACCCAGGAGGCAAAGGTGGACTATCATCTGCATCACGGGCAGGACGCCACCTCAAGGAGATCAAGAGTCTCTTCGATGACCAACGGATAACCAATAAAAGCGATCGGGAGGTCCCCAAGCTAGAGCTGGAAGAGTCCTTGGCCATCCTCCCGTCCAGCTCTTTCATTTGACAGATAAGGCAACGGAGGCCCAGGAAAGTCCACAGGACTTGCCCTAGTCCCACAGAGAGTGAATGGCAGAGCTGGGATTTGAACTCAGGGTCTATGCCTCCAAGTGAGGGCTTATTCCATTACACCGCACTGCCCCTCCATGGTGAGGGCATTTGTTATGACAGAGGAGGGCAAAAAGAGACAAACTAAATGGCCAAAAAGGATTCTCGACTATTTTGAAGGCAAAATACATCAACCTAAAATAGACCATTTGAGTTAGGTAGCATGTTGGGGAGCCTCCTTTGAGTCAGCCCCCCAAGGAAGGGTCACACTGCATCACAGCCCAGTTCTTACAGCAGAGAAGCGAAAGCTCCCCCTTGTCTGAAACGCCTCAAGCCAAAAGGCTGAGCCTGCATCCACCCCGGCCGTCAAGTCCAGCGATGACGTTCAGAAATGAATAAGAGCATCCCTGACGGACGGCCGCCATTACTGTCAGTGAGGAAGAAGGAGGGCCTCGTCCCGGGAGGCCTCCAAGCAGAGGATGAGGACGATGGCAGGGACGTGGGGGGGGGGGGTACGGCTGCTCCTGTACCGACTGGATGATGGACGAGAGTTTGGAGCTGGGAAGGCCTTAGAAGGCCATTGAACCCTCCTTTTTTTACAGGAAGAAGCGAAGACCCAGCCGGCCTGAAAGACTTGGCCAAGACGGCCCAATGGTGCGAATCGGGTGGCCGCGAGGCCTCGTACAACTCCACGGGGCAGGAGAACCTGGCACTGGGGGGTTCTTTAACCACCCCTCCGTAATGTTTATTAATGCTCATCGTATTCCCCTTCCCTACTGGAGAATGAATTAAAGCAAGGAGGAAAGCCAATGGCGACGGCGTTAAAATGGAAAATGGGCTCGGCAGCGTGTGCTCTGAAGTCACAGAATGAATCCTGGATGCCTCTCGTGACCGGAAGTGACCGACTCCCAGCAGCCCCTGATTTGGGTGAGGCCCCACCGCTGCCACGAATTTCAGGGCAAAACACAGGAGAGACTGACTGATTTGGCCCCAAAGGACCCAGGTTCAGATTCTACCAGTGGTGCTTCCTACCTATGTAAATGCAGGCAAGTCACTCGAGCCTTTATAAGCCTCAGTTTCCCTCTCTGTAAAATGAGAACTTTTTTCATATTTTGATCATTCCATTTTGGCATAATTGGCTTCCTTTATAGTCTTGCCTATATATGTATGTATCATTTATTTATTTTAAAAACCCTTTCCTTCTGGCTTAGAATCAAAACTCTGTATCAGTTCCAAGGCAAAAGAGCAGTAAGGGCTAGGCAATTGGGGTTAAGTGACTTTCCCAGGGTCACCCAGCTAGGAAGTATCTGAGGCCCCATTTGAACCCAGGACTTCCTTTCTCTAGGCCTAGTGCACGATCCTAGTGTATTTATTTTGTGCACTTAAAAACATGCTTCTGAGTGGGGGTCCACAGGCTTCACTAGTCTGCCAAGGGAAATTAAGACTCGCAGATCTAGAGTTAGGAAACATTAAAGGCCAACTAATCCAGCTCTCTCATTTTACAGATGAAAAAACTGAGGCCTAGAAAAGTAACACAGCAGTCACAGGGGTAGGAAGTGTCAGAGCAGGATTAGAATCCAGTTCCCCTGACTCAGACCAAATACCTTTGTCCACCCTTGGCTGCTTCACCATGCCTGGCACACGTCGAAATTTTGGAAGTTAGAAAGTACAGAATTCTTCTCAGTGGAGATCGTTCTCTCTTATTATCACACCCCATCCCTCAAGCTTCCCCTCCGGATGCCCCCCTGAGCATCCTGAAGGCAGCCTCACCCGGAGGGTTGGAAATCACTTACCCCTCGGAAATTCCAGCCTTTAGGGGAGGGAAACATGGAAAAGTTGTTCTGCCTTTGTCGTTTGGGCCTAGAAGAGGAGAAGAGACGAGAGGTTATTAGGCTGCTCTCTTCCCTGAAGCTCTGACAAGTCACCTTCCCCAGGTGGAGTTTCTCAGAGGGGGAATCCTTGTGGGAATACTGGTCCACTGGACGATTTAGCTCCTCTATAGTTCTGGCCCAAGAAACCCGTCTGCCCAGCTCCCCTTCCTCTCCCTCTCTAAGATGACTTCCCCTTTCCCCCAAGAAGGAAAGCCAGAAACTTGATGAGAAGAGCCAATACCTCCACAAGAACCCAGGCTCGAGATGCTGATGCAGATGGAGACAGAGGTTGTAACGGGCTCCGGACCTCTCCTCCTCCTTTGTATGGTTCTCCCTCCCCTCTCTCTGTTTCTCCCTCCCCGCCTCTCTCTCTCGCTCTCTCTCTCTCGCTCTCTCTCTCTCTCTGTCTCTCTCTCTCTCTCTGTCTCTCTCTCTCTCTCTGTCTCTCTCTCTCTCTCTGTCTCTCTCTCTCTCTCTCTCTCTCTCTCTCTCTCTCTGTCTCTGTCTCTCTCTCTCTGTCNGGCTCGAGATGCTGTTGCAGATGGAGACAGAGGTTGTAATGGGCTCCGGACGTCTCCTCCTCCTTTGTATGTCTGTCTCTCCCTCTCTCTGTTTCTCCCTCCCCGCCTCTCTCTCTCTCTCTCTCTCTCTCTCTCTCTCTCTCTCTCTCTCTCTCTCTATTCCCCAGTGCACCCAATCAGGTGATGTTTACTCTTTCCATCGTTCCATCTCAGCCCCAACCTCCTCTCCAGCATCCCCATCCACACCTCACACTTGCTGCCTGCTGGGGCCACAGGTGAGTTACGGTGTCTCAGGAGAGGGGCCCTAAGTAGGGCTCGTGTCCCCGGGTCTTTCATGGGATCACAGAGCAATTTCTCAGCACCTTCTCCATCTGTTCAAGCCTCCCCCCAACTTCCCATGTAACAGGAGCTTCTCCACCTCCAATGAGCAACGTCTGGCAGCGGTAACATAAACCAAACCATATTGGAGCGTGACTCGTCTCACCTGTGCGCCTCTCTGCGGACGATCCAGGTGGTCCCGAGCCATTCTCCGTAAGATTATTCATAGTACAAATATGCCAAGCGAGCTTTCTGGGGAAATGAACTGAAATGAAGCCAATTCTAACTTGCAAATAACTACAGTACAGTGGACATGGTGCCAGAACCAGAAAGACTTAGGTTCAAATCCTGCCTCAGATGCTCGCTAGCCAAGGGATTCTGGGTAAATCTCTTAGCCACTCGGGGCCTCAGCTGTCTTATCTGCAAAATCAGAGAGTTGGACTTGATGGCCTCTGTGGTCCTTTTCAGCTCAGAATCTGGGATTTTATCCCAATGTCACCTTTGAAGATCCAGATTTCCCTATAGGAGACTTGTTCAGTCTTGGGTCATTTGCTAGAGAAGAGAATTTGGAATAAAGTAGATTCATATTGGGCCCAAATGAGGAATTCGCTACTAAATCAATCAATTAACAAGTACTTAGAAATGCCTACAATGGACCAAGCAGTGTGCTCTCTCTCTCTGTCTCTCCTCTCTCTCCCATCCCTCTCTCTTTCATTCTCTCCTCTCTCTCTCTCTCTCTCTCTCTCTCTTCCTTCCTCTCTCTCCCCCTCTCTCCATTTCTCCTCCTTTCTTTTCCCCCTCTCCCTCTCTCTGTCTGTCTCTGTCTCTCTCTCTTTTTCATTCTCTCTTTCTCTTTCTGTCTCTTTCTCTGCCTCCTTCTATACATGTATATATGTATGTATATAGAGAGCAGCATAAAATATATATAACATGTATATATTTTCTATTGTGCTACACAGTATATATGTGAAGATTATCACATATAGAAATATGAAGAAAAGCCTATTTTTGAAAAGCTCATAATAACAGATTTATAGAGCACCTCACTAGTAATAATAATAGCTAACATTCCCAAAAAGATTTAAAGTTTGCAAAGCCCTTTATATATGTGACCTCATTTGATCCTGAGAGGTAAATGCTATTATTTCCATTGTACAAATGAGGAAACTGAGGCTGCAGAGGTGAAGCGGCTTGTTCAGAGTCGCATAGGCAGGAAATGTCTAAGGGAGAATGTGACATCAAGGTCTCTTGACTCCAAGACTAACATCGCATTCACTCTGCCACTTTAAGAATGGCAAAGTATTTTTCTTATGTTATTTCATTTGGTCATGAGATCATGTATTTGAAGCTAGAACTTGGAGACCATCAAGTCCTCATACTCATTCATTTTATAGTAGAGAAAACAGAGTCCCAAAGAGTGAAACAAACTTGCCCCAAATCACATGGGTAGTAATAGCAAACCCCAGATTCGAACACAGAGTCTGTGACTCCAAATCCAGTGCTTTTTGCCTCTCTACAAAGCTACCCTACACCACCTTTCTGAGTAATTACTGTAGGCATTATCATCTCCCTTTTACAAATGAAGAAACTGAGGGTCCATATTTGGTGCCTGTCAGAGGCTGGATTGAAGGCAGTTATTTTCTCCAGCCTCCAGGTCCAGTGCTCTATCCATGGCCCCAAACTGCCTCTTCAAAATTAAACATAAAATAAAACAAAAGGTCTTTGTTATTATAGCACTAGTTACAAACAGCTTCTATAGCGTGGTTCACAGGGAGAGTGAGACTATGAGTCTTTCATTTATTTCCTGCCATCCAAATCGAGATGACTCACTCAAAGAAAGGGCAGGATTCCCATGTGTGTTCTCTCTCTGTCCTCTGCTCTCTATGTCTCATTCACACCATCCCCCCCCCAATAATACAAATCTTTCACAATAATATCTCAAGGCAAGTAAAGAACTTGTAGATGATTTGCCAAACTTAATATCAAAAAGAATTGCAAATTAATAACAACCACACGAAAGAAAACTGCCAATAACTAATATCAGTAATGAAAAACAAAACAACCCTGAGGTTTGCCTTTACACTCAGCAAACTAGTCAACATTGATCAAAGATGGAACTAGGCAATGTTGGAGGAATTATAGAAAGGCAGGTACGCCGATGCATTGTTGGTGGAGCTGCGGATTCAGACAGCCCTTCTGGAAAGCCATTTAGAATTACCCAAATAAAGCCACTAAAATATCCCAAGGGTGGCAATGATCAAAAGAAAGCCTCCATGTACACTACGTATAGCAGATTTTTTTTCTTTTTGTGGCAGCAAATAACTAGAAACAAAATAGATACTCAGTGACTGGGAAATGGCTAACCAAATCGGGGAACCCAAATGTAATGGGATATCATTGTGCCATAAAGAAAGACAAATATGATGAATAGGGAGAAGCCTGGAAAGTCTCATGATCAGTGATGCAGAAGGAAGGAAACAGAGCCAGGAAGATGACAGACATAAGGACTGCACCAATGAAAATGGAAAAGGACAATCACCACAAAACAATTGAAACCAAATTTTGCAAAATTACAAGGAACGAGCTTGGCCCCTAAAAAGAGATCTGGGAAACCCCCCCCTGCCTCATTCCTTTGCAGAGGTGGAGGGTAATGGGGGGGGGGTAGCAGAGCATGAGAATGGAACACTGATATGTTGATTGGTTTTGTTGGGTTTTTAAATTTTCTTTCTCTTTCTTTTTAATTTTTTTTATTATAAAAGATGCTTCTCTACAAAGGAGAGGAAAAGGATACAGGCAGAAATTTTGACGATATAGAATTAGAAAATCAATAAAATATATTTTTTTTTCCAAAAAGGAAATCGAGTTCTCCTGTCTACTTCCCTTCTTTGCAGAAGTGGAGTTCTATAAGTGAGGAACAGCTAACAAGTGACCAGACTTGGTTGGTGTGTTTGTCAGTTTAATTAAACAACTTCCTCCCCCCTATTAAATTCTTTGTGGCATATGATCTCTGGGAAGAGGCTGAAGGAAGGAGGGATCTATTTGGAGAAAGGCCGTAGAAACAGAAGATAACAATGAAAATACCCTTTTTGGAGAAGAGAAATCTGTCAGGACACCCCCCAACACCTCCCCCCAATAGTGTTTTCTGCTCAATATCCGCCCCGGCCTCCCTTGTTTTTTCTGCTTGGGAAATGGTTCCCCACTTGCTGTGTACACCAATGAGGCACACAAGAACTTTAAACCTTCAAAAAGTCACTGCCATAAAGTGGAGACGGCAAACACCAAGGAATCCCCACAGAGATCCACTCCGGCCTGGGTTGTCTCCCTACCCCCAGCCTGGCCACAAGCTTCCAGTCTCTTCTTTGCTTCTCAGGTCAATAAATTTATCAGGGTCCTGAACCTGAAGCAATCCATTTAGGGCCATTCTGAGGACAAAGGATTAATCCCGTCAGCCTGTCAGCCTATAACTCTCAGCAGCTTCAAGTTATTCCACGCCACAGGCCGGAGGCCAGGAAGACAGAGACTGAGAAAGTCACGTTATTGTTTTTAGTGTGTGCTGTATCACCCAGTCTTCCAATTCCGTTATCCACATAGCTCGCAATCACATGCCCATACTACAGATTCTCAATGGGCTCCAGTTGGTCTTTCTCTCTCCCTGGCGATTAAGACATTACTTTTGAGA
>NW_025382542.1:0-1107 GCF_016433145.1 Gracilinanus agilis | reverse complement strand
CCAGGGTCACATATCTAGGAATAAAGGAAATCATTGTAAATAACTTAGCATATTACTTGGCACAAAGTAAGTGCTATATAAATGCTAGTTATTAATATTATTATTATTTGTTATTATTATAATGGTCCTTACTTCCTAGAGTTGTAATGATCAAATGAGATAATGTATGTCAAGTACTTTGCAGATCTCAAAATGTTGTTGTTGTTATTATTGTAGTCTTATTAATTTATCTATCTGTGTATATATATATCGTATATATATGTATATATATACATATATATATATATATATAATCTTAGAGAATTGTCCAGTCAGTGAGAATTACAATGACTTTGCCAGTATGAATTAGAACTTGAACCCAGGTCTTCCCAGTCATTTCCTTAACAGTTCATCTGTTCTCCAGGCAATACCNTATTTCTACATTATTCAAGAGTAATGGTTTTTTTTTTAAAAAAGACATGAGTTCAAATCCTGATTCAGACACTTATTAGCTGTGTGACTCTGGGAAAATAATTTAATATCTATTTACCTGGTTTCTTCATCTGTAAAGTGGGGTTAATAATAGCACTTACTTCCCAGGGTTACTGTTAGGATCAAAGGGAATCATTGTAGTTTTTGTTGTTGTTGTTAATACTTACCTTCTGTCCTAGTATCAGTTCCAAGAAGGAAGCTAGGCAATTGGATTAAGTGACTTGTCCAGGGTCACATATCTAGGAATAAAGGAAATCATTGTAAATAACTTAGCATATTACTTGGCACAAAGTAAGTGCTATATAAATGCTAGTTATTAATATTATTATTATTTGTTATTATTATAATGGTCCTTACTTCCTAGAGTTGTAATGATCAAATGAGATAATGTATGTCAAGTACTTTGCAGATCTCAAAATGTTGTTGTTGTTATTATTGTAGTCTTATTAATTTATCTATCTGTGTATATATATATCGTATATATATGTATATATATACATATATATATATATATATAATCTTAGAGAATTGTCCAGTCAGTGAGAATTACAATGACTTTGCCAGTATGAATTAGAACTTGAACCCAGGTCTTCCCAGTCATTTCCTTAACAGTTCATCTGTTCTCCAGGCAATACC
>NW_025382541.1:0-2340 GCF_016433145.1 Gracilinanus agilis | reverse complement strand
AGTTCTACAAACTACAAACACATCACAGCGGGCGCTCCTGTAACAGCGGCTGAAAAAAAATTGACTTTATGGCTCCTGCAGAAAGAGCCATATCTGGCCCTCAAAAGAGCCAGATATGGCTCGAGAGCCATATGTTGCCAACCCCTGACATAGAGGGACATCTAGGTGGCTCAATGTTTAGAGAGCTAGGCCTGGAGGCAGGAGGTCCCAGTNTTTATGGCTCCTGCAGAAAGAGCCATATCTGGCCCTCAAAAGAGCCAGATATGGCTCGAGAGCCATATGTTGCCAACCCCTGACATAGAGGGACATCTAGGTGGCTCAATGTTTAGAGAGCTAGGCCTGGAGGCAGGAGGTCCCAGTTTCAAATCTGGTGTTAGCCACATTCTAGCTCTCTGACCCTAGGCAATTCACATCCTCAATTGTATTTCTCTTACCATTCTTTTTCCTTGGATCCAATATTCAGTATCAATTTTAAGACTTAAGGTAAGGGTTATAAAGAAAGAAAACAAACCACCACCAAAGAATAGTCTAGATCAGTAATGGGCAAACTATTCCCCAGCAGGTCAGATCCAGGCCATAGTTTGCCCATCACTGCCTTAAGCAATTCCCTAATCACTATTCCTGCATGTGGGGGTGTAGTGATTAGGGAAGTGCTTAAGGCAGCGATGGGCAAACTAAGACCTGAATCTGGCCCTTGGGGAATATTTTGCCCATCACTGGCCTAGATGAAATCATGAAGATTGAAACAAGTAGAAAGAACCATTAAAAAAAAAAAAAAACAAAAGCACTATTAGAAGAATTCCTTGTATATATCTAGCTTCAGAGAAAAAGCTGATTAAAGAAATTAGCAAAATATAATATATATATATATATGTCTTTTTTGTCAAATTATGCATTCTCTGATAGGGAAGAGAGATTTGTTACATTGAATTACCTTGTTATTTTAATGTAACAAACAAAAAATTAATTTTAATTAAAAAAGTTATGGCACCAGATTTTAAAGAAATCCAGGCAAAATATGTGATCTTAAATTTTTCAGGCAATAGTAGAATTGTAAAAGTTTTTATCAGCAAGTGAGATGAATATATATATATGTCATATAATCATATATACATAATAAATTATTTTAGTAGAGATAATTTAAAAGTTTGAATTAATTTTTGTATGATTGTTTTTTATTTTGTTGGTGCTGCTACATTTTTACAATTATTATATAACTCAGCATCTAGTTTAGTGAAGCTTCTGTGAATTATGAAATAATAATAATACAAACATAATTTTATGATTACACAATAAATCTCCAAAAATGTCTTCCTTTATTTTAACTCATTTGCCTCTGAATATTAATTTTAGAAGGCTATTTTCCTTCTAATTTAAAAATAATTACCACTAAAAGGGATTGCATTCAGAAGAAATATATCAGACCTCTTAAGCCTGATTTTATGAATGATATATATGAATGACAATATGATGTCTTTAAGGAGAAGAGAAATTGAGTAATGATGTTTTAAAAAGTCCAATCTTCTAAGAAAATATTATTCTTCATAATTCAAAGACTAACATGCATGAACATTTTGTCAGAGGAATATGACTGTTTACTATAATATACATTTTAATTATTTTATCCTTTGACTTTAAATTTTCTATTTTAGTAGAATGCAAAAGATAGCTTTAATTTGCCATTACCACAACATGATTCACACACATTTCTTATAAAAACTGAGTTCAGAAAAAATATTTTGTACTCATAAAAGAAAGGGTAGTACACTTTTATCATCAACTGATGGACTTTGGATATTGCATCTTTAGTTTACTGATTGGACAGCTATATGATAAAGATAGTTTAAGCCAAATTTTATTTGAAAATGAAAAAAAATGTCTATGGAAAGCATTTAGGAATTCAGAGGAATCATTTCTTTGTTGTTCCTAACAATGAATAGAACATTAAATTTTACCTTCATTTAATTCAGACATTCCTTATTCAATGGTAGAGCTATAAGCTAGAATAAAAAATGAGCAAATCAAATATACTTAGTGTTTGACAGGCCCCATCCTAGGCAAGAGAGTAAAGTTAGCGATTCATGTCCAATGATGAATTCATTTGTGCATCTCTTTTCTATTTTTTTAATTTTAAAGAGCATTCATATTAGTTTCCTGTACTTACTATCATATTCTGCAAATAAGAAAGAAAAATGTAATATGATAGGTACGCTAGAGGAATGCATTTGGTGCTAAGACTAGGACAAATTGGCAGTTCTGGTAAACATGGAAGTTGGTGAGTATTGACCAGTCCAAAAGTTCCTTTCATCCTCAAATTTCTCCCTATGGCAGAAGATCCTT
>NW_025382540.1:0-1148 GCF_016433145.1 Gracilinanus agilis | reverse complement strand
GGGAGTGGCTTAGCTGTCCCGGTCTTCAGTGTTCAGTTTTCGTCTCTCTTAAATCCCAGAGTGCTCCCACAAACCCCTCAGTTACTTGATAATATCCCTGGTGACCCCATTACCTCACTTATATTTCCCTGCAGGCCCTACTTCTTGCTGCTCTCAGGAACAAGCCCTGGAGCTGCCAGTGGCTTAATGGGTGCCCCAAACCTGCCTTCACTCCCGTGCGCNACAATCACTGTAGTACAAACATCAATAATATGGAAATAGGTCTTGATCAATGACACGTGTAAAATTATGATTGACTAGCAGGAAGGAGCTGGAGCTGGGAATTCCAGGTTGGAATGAAGGAGGAGGAAGTGTGTGTGTGCCCTGAGTGAGGACTCCATTAGGGGTTAACCCAAACTGTGCTTAGCCCTGGGAGCGCTCTGAGTAAGAGGCCATCCTGCATCCTCATTTCCGCTGGGATCCCGCGTGGTGCGGCTTCTAGCAAAGGGACAAGAAGCTACAGTGCCAAAGGAAGGAGGAGAAGTCTGAGCACTGGCGGGCAGGGCTTCAAGGAAAACCCTCTCTACCTGGTAGCTGAGACCGCCTTAGCTCGTGGCCTCCAGAGGTCATCAGTGGATTGCAGGGAGAATCCCAAAGCCACAAAGCCTGTAGCTGTTCTCAAGCCTGGCAGGTTCCAGGTCTGAGGCAGAAGCCCGGAGACTCCATTTACAGCTCTTTGGGCCCTGTTAGTTTAGGTCACTTAGATTAGGGTGGTAGAATAAGTCCTTCCCCGTCCCGGTGGGTTTTGCTATCAGCTGTTAAGGTTTTAGAGTAGACATTCCCATCCCTCCTTTTGTTGTTCCTGATTAAACCCAGTTTCTTCCTGTAATCTCGTCGGTTGTTTTTAGGCCTCCGGCCAGAGTGACGGTGGGCTGCCATTTTTCAGTTGGGAGTGGCTTAGCTGTCCCGGTCTTCAGTGTTCAGTTTTCGTCTCTCTTAAATCCCAGAGTGCTCCCACAAACCCCTCAGTTACTTGATAATATCCCTGGTGACCCCATTACCTCACTTATATTTCCCTGCAGGCCCTACTTCTTGCTGCTCTCAGGAACAAGCCCTGGAGCTGCCAGTGGCTTAATGGGTGCCCCAAACCTGCCTTCACTCCCGTGCGC
>NW_025382539.1:0-4050 GCF_016433145.1 Gracilinanus agilis | reverse complement strand
CTTTTTTCCTCCTTCCTCACTCCCTCTTTTCTTTTTTTCCTTCCTCAGGAAGTTCTATTAACTCCATTCTTATGATAAAATAAGAATTTCTTTGTTTGGCTATGAAAACTCTTTACAGTCAAGCTCTAGAATATCTCTCTTGGCTGTTGCAGGTTAAATTCCATTTGAGTTAGCCAACTTGATGTTCTTGACATTTTATATTTTATCTCCTATCTCCCTACCAATAAACATGCTATCTGTCTGTCAGTCAGTCTGTCAACAAGTATAAATGCTAGTAATACAAATAAAATTTGATAGTTCCTCCCCTCAAGGAGCTTACATTGTAACCAGCATGACACAGATGGAACCTAAAGGTGGGGAGGTAGGATGGAGTAGAGAAAGTCCTTTAAAAATGAGTCATTGGTACTTCAGCAGGAGGGATGCAGATATCTTTGCCCTCTGCTTCCTCCTTTAACTGGAAATTCTGGGAGGAACTTCAGAGATTGAGTTGATATGTAGGAATTAGTCCAGAAGTGGACTAAGCTTTGAGGATGAAGAGATTCCTAGAGCAAGGTAGAGAAAGTCCTGTGGAGATGAGTCAGCCAAGAAGTCTAGATTGCATTGCCTCTTCCCCTTAGAAATAGAATTCCTTGCATGCTTCCAAGATCCTCCTGTATTAACTCCTGTAAGAGACCTTTCCTGATGCCCCATTGGACTGGGAGCTACTTGAGAGGAAGATCTATTTTATGCTTTTTTTTTTTTTATTCCAGTACTTAGCACATTGAGCACATTGAGCACAATACACAAAGTACACAGTGGGTGCTTCATGAATCTTCATGACTGCCAGTAATTGAGTTCCATTACTGGCATTCTAGTATATTCTAGTATATATATNAAAGTACACAGTGGGTGCTTCATGAATCTTCATGACTGCCAGTAATTGAGTTCCATTACTGGCATTCTAGTATATTCTAGTATATATATTACATTCTAATATATATATATATATATATTAGAATGTAAGTTCCATTAGGACCACAACTGATTCTTTTTTCATTCCTTTTTGTCTCTGTTTCCCTAGGGTTGAGCACAATATCTAGAAATTTAATTTATTTCTAGTTCCTGGGTTTATTTTTTTCCTTTTTGTTTTGTTTTGTAATGGGGGAAAGGAGAAGGAACCAGAGCTTCAGTTTCATCAGTATAAGGAACTCACCATGAGAAAATTCTAAAAATGAAGATTGGCAACTATTCTACAATTTATTACCTTAGAAAGACATTAAATGATTTACCCATCCTTGAACAACCAATATGAGTTAGATGTTGGATTGAATCCAGCTCTTGATTTTGAGGCAGACTTTCTATCTACTGACCAAACCAAGCAAAGTAAATGAGTAGAAATCTGGGGTCCTGGTCCATAGTAGACACTTTATAAATGCTTGTTGAAGAATGAATGAAGGGAAAACGCATTCATATAGTGCCTGTGTCCTCTTCATTTGATTCTCGCAAAACCCTGGGAAGTAGAAGCTGTTATTTTCCTCATATTGTGGTTGAGAAAATTGAGGCAAAAGGAATTTAAGTGACTTGCCCAAGGTCACACAGATAGTAAATGGCAAAGGTCATATTTGAACTCATAACCTTCATGTCTAGAGGCTCAACAATCTATGCCACTTCACTGCCTCCCACAGATGATTTAAGTGGGTAGTATTGGGGAATTCAGGAAAAACAGGGGATTTTAAACTTAGAGAAGACAAACTATAAAGTCTAGGAAATACGAGTCATCCTGAGGAAAAATAGTTTTCCCCATTACAGTAGTAATTCCTCATATAATTAGGATTAATTGTGTCTCCTTTTAAGAAAGTTTAATCTCAATTTCTTTTACTCTTCAAGATAGCTATCTATCAATTATCTATCTTTAGGCAAAATGACTCATCTCCAAGTGTGGAATGAGGTTTAAGAATAGCTTTTGTCCATTCTGGTCAATGAGGTACAAAGGATGCTTTTAGCCAGAGTATTCAGAAGAAATAAAAGCTGGCCTAATACAATGAAAGCGATTATTTTGTACACTTTCTGGTTTGTAACATTTTGATTGACTACCCATTAGTTCATTACATATTGCATGTGCACAGACCCCTGTTTGTCAAGCATGTCTATAGAAAGATTAAAAAATGTTTCCCATCCATCAACTAACAGGTGCATATTGCACATCCACAATGTTCCCAGCTCCAGGCTGTTTTCCTTGTGAATCTTGGAGAAGCAAACCCAGTTTCCTTGGCTCTTAAAATACTAGATATCTGAAATGTTTGGTGATTATAGAGAGTAAGTGAAACATCAGTGCCTTATGTATTCCCACCTTTGTTCTTCCATCATGTACCATTGCCAATTAAAGACCAATGAAAGGTTGGACTGGTTCTAAATACCCTACACTGGCCTCCCCTAGGGTCTGATAATTCCAATATTAATTGGAAAGTCTATTTATCTTTTGTGGGTTAAGGCACTGTGTTTCCAGGAGAGCCCATTAAAATAGAAATACTTTTCCTGGGAGGGGCAATACATTAATATTTCATGAACTACTAACAGCATCTTACTATATGATTATCTATCTATAGCTTTAAAAAAAGCAGCTCCCGGGGTGTAAAGGATATACAAAAGGTTCTTGAATAGGGAGATAGAATTGGAAAGGTCTGCTGTAGCAATAATTCCTAGGGAGTACAAGTAAGCTTTGATGCCACAGGTTGGGGCATGAGGTGACAAGAACATAAGACCCCAAAATGGGGCAAAGACTAGAGATATGGAAAAAATAAATTTATGGGATCATAAATATTGAATTAAAGGGAACTTAAATGCAGTCTCATCCAATTAGCTCATTTTATATATGAGGAATGGAGACCCAGGGAGTGGCTTATCTAAGGTCACAAAGGTACCTAGTGGCAGAATTTTCTCATGTCATAATATTTTTGAGGTCTAACTTTGCAGAGACAGAGTAAATTTTTGGAGAAAATTTTCCCATCTGTCAGTTCCCATAGATACCAGTATTTAGCAATAGGTTATCCCTGCCATGGTTATTGGGAACTAAACTAGTTTACCATTGTTGTAAAACATTTGATGGAAAGATGAATATTGTTTAGTGTTCATTTAAATGGAAAAAATAAGTTCATCAGTCTGGCCAAGAAACATAAGGACCATGAAAAGAGATATTATTTACAATTTTCTAAACCCCAGAGCCTAGGACAGAGCCTGACAAGATGGAAGGTCCTTAATTTGGACTGAATTACACTTGAAATTGAACTGCCCCAAAATATTGGATGAAATGGTTAAAAACAAAGGGTTTCTTAACATGGAGGTCCATGAACTTATGTGTGTTTTTTTGATAACTTCATTTTGATGCAATTATTTTCCTTTTTAAATTCATATATTTTAGTTTAAACATTTAAAAACTATTTTGAGAAATGGTCTGTAAATTTTATCAGACTGGGCAAAGGGGCAGAGGTTAAGGAGCCCTAGGTTAGCTAGAAAGCTAGCTGATTCCATTGCCATGATTGTACAAAGGATAGAATATCTGAATGTCCAAGAGCTTCAAATTAGATCAGAGAAGGTAGTCCCAGATATGCTGGAACAGTTTGGGGATTTCTGACTTTTTTCGTCATTCAATTCCATCCCTAGTACTGATCCCCTTTTCCTAGGCTCCAGTAGAAATGACAGTTGGGTATGAAGAGAAAGAGTAAAGTCAGAGCAGTAGCAGCAGCAGCAGCAGGAGCTGTAGGGGAAGGCAGACTCTGCTGGAAGGAACATGGTGGGTTGGGGAGGCTGCTTGCGGAGAAGACAAATCATCAGAAACTACTTGTACTGTAAACATTCCCCACCAGTGCTGTGACCCAGGAGGGAAACTGAATAGACCAAATAATGATTTCTGAGCTTTGAAGTATTCGAGCCATGGAAGCAGAAGCCTAGTTGTATCTTCACAGGGAGAAAGGACCAAAATCAGGTGTGTAGCTCACAGCCTGAGGGAGAGTGGCAGTTTCATTTACCTATTTTCTTAGGCAGAGAGTGTATAACATGGGAGTGACTTGAGTC
>NW_025382538.1:2608-7334 GCF_016433145.1 Gracilinanus agilis | reverse complement strand
GTCAATACACAGAAGTTAAGGGTTTAAAATAAAAAAAATAAAAAAAATAAAAAAAATAAAAAAATAAAAAGTAGATAATAACAGACAGGGATCAATAACTCCATTAGACTGTAGTGAATGTCTTTTATAACTAAATTCTTGCAGTAGCTTTTGATTTGACTTTTTTTCTTTTCCCATTCCATTGCCAACTCATTCTTTATTTTTTAATGGTTTATATTTTCCCTAACATTGCTATAATTGTGACATTTCGCTTCTCTAAAGATTCTATAGCTCTCCACTGCCTGTAGGATATAATTTAAACAATCTATTTCATTATTAAGAACACTTCATTATCTATCATTATTGTTCATTTTCCTGATCCAACTAAGTTAGAGTCCAGTAGAAATGTATCTAGAGTTTCAAAAAAAATACTGTCAATATCTTTGAGTCTAAGTTGTAGAGTGTTCTTGGTTAGGTATAGCTTAAATTAGATGGCTTTTGTGTCTCGTTTCATGTCTGTGACTCTGTGATTCTATGATAAATAGGGAGATAAAAGTATACTACTGAGTAGTCAAATTGAAGCATTTGAAATTGAACAAATTGAACAATTTCATTTCACTGAGCAATTAGGAAATAACACCTCCTCCTGAAACAATACAGATGAGTTTGACATCTTCACTTAAAAAAAAGACAAAGCATAGAAAAGACTAGATATGGGCATCAAGTAAACTTTGCATTATATAGTGGACCATGAAAGGAATGAAGCTAATTCAGAATGGGTTTGGCTGGGAGGACAACCTATCAGAGAATAAAATCCTTTGTTAAGTTTACATATGTTCTCTAAAATGAATATTTATAGCATCAAAACCAACCAATTTGATTTCTGAAATTCTACTCAAATGTTGTCCTAAAATAACAAAAATAACACTTTTGAGAAAAATGATCACTTAACTATGGTCACACTAACCTCTGACAGTATGTCTGTAATTTGTTTATATTATATTACTTCCTGCAAACTTATCACCAAAGTTGAAAATATATGGCTAAAATACTTATTTTCTTTTTATGTGAGAAAAAATCAGATTATATAAAGAAAATAAAAGAAAAAGTCCTGTGATAAGTATAGTGAGATTCTGCTAATCACTTTTATCAATGGTACTATTTTATTAATGTATTTCCTTTTGTGATAATTCCTAGCAAGGTGTTGACTGGCTATGAACCTCCTCTCCTTCAGAATTTGTTCTCCTTTCTGGTTTGAGAAGAAAGGAAACTAATTAACATTAGCCCCTGGAAGAGGGTGGAATTTCTCAAACACCTTTATATTAGGGGTTTGGGAATTCTCAATGAGAATAAGAAGTTATGAGAGAAGGAGCAGTGATTCTATGGCAGCAGCACAATCATAGTGGCCAGTGACCAATTTCCAAGGAATTGACTACTTCAGTATCATGAGAAGCAACCTTTCCAAAGCAGAGACATGACTTTTAAAAATAACTAAATAAATAGGTGTTATAACTAGTGCAATGCTGAGAGAAAAGGGATATAACAAAAGAATAGTCCTTAAATCCAGCCTCTATCTTCTATTTAATTGTATATATATTTTTTAAATGTTTGATTATGTTTAGCAACTTTTAAATCAATTTTCATAAATATATATGACAGAACCCATCTCTAAATTGCCTGATGTCCTTTGTATAAAAAATACTAATGTAGGAAAACCTTGGAAGGAAATATCCAGTTCCTTGTTAGAAATTTAGAGGTTTACTTCTCAAGTGAAGACATAATCATGAACACCCTTCCTATGGGCAGAATGATTAGAAATGTTAGTGCCCTCCTTTTTTACCATAAATCTGCCTCATAGACATGTACCAAATTTAAATTGCAATGCAATACCTGAATATGAAGAATAAAAACACAAGATTTGGTTACAAACATTTTCTTTTCTAACAAAGGACCTTCCTTAAATCAGTTTTAATAATGGCATAAATCCTGAATTTTTCTCTTGCATCTGTAAATATAGGGAAGAATCATTCACTTAAGCAGTTCAACAGATATACATACTAGATCTTATACTTTTCATTATTATGCAAAGAAACTAAATCCTCAAGTCTGTTCTAACACACTGTGCAAACTTTACAATGCTGCTCATTATTTCCTATGCCTTTCTGAAATAATTCATGCTCCAAACCTTATATTTAATTATAGAATCCAATATTTCCTCATGGGGCTAGATTGCATTATTATCATGAAGACAGAATTCTCATCAGTAGCAAATATGTTTTTCATCTATTGTTAGACAAGACTAGATATGAATCCAAGTTTTGAAGATTATTTCTTCACAAATCCTTTCCCTCTCTTTTTCCAAAGTGTTTTTGTCATTGTCATCTGAGCTGGGAAATACTTTGAGAACTGCCCTGCTGGTATAATGTAGAGCTTTCTGGGGAAGAGAAAATGATTTGCTGGTTTAGGACTACTTCGGATGTCTTAACTTTCCTCAAATATCCTCAGTTAACATTTTTTTAAGGACTCTGAAATAGGTAATTGAGTTTAAATGATTTTTTTAAGTGTCATACAATGTCAGATGAAGGACAGATGCTTGACCATTAAATTTTCAGAATGTGGTTGAAATAAAGATTATATAACATGTTAGAAGTAGCATCTAGAATATTTTCTAGAATACAGAACTGGATTTTCAGTTAGGAAAACTTAGATATCAATGCTTTCTAGCTATTTGACAATTTTTAAAGTCACTTAACTACCATATATCTAAAGTAACTCCAAATCTTTAGAATTTAGCTAAAACACAAATGTGTAGTGACTTGTTTCAATGGAAAGAGTTCCTACACCAGGAGTTCCCCATGCTGACAAAATCACAAATCCTTCTTTTACTGTAGACATTATTTTTAAAAAATCTGATAAGTTAAATTCAAAGGACACAATATTATAATGCAATTATATTAGAAAATCATATATGTATAATACTATATGTTTCTGTGAAGCAGATTCTCTTTAATTTTCCCCTTCCATTCTGAAAGGAGGAATCACAGGCCATATTTCCTGGGCCAGTTTAGACCCAAAAGTTTCTGAAATCCTCCTAGTTCTTTTCCTCTTTTTAAGTTAAAAGGAGAAAGTTTAACTTTCAAGACCTACAGTCAAAACTTCATCTGCAAATCTTTACCAAAGACTTAATCTTCCAGAGGAAATTTATGTGAACACTAAATACAAGTTTTAGGCTTCTACTTGGGAGAATTACACAATAATTCATAAAATTAAAGTCTGACTTGATAACTGCCAGAGAGACTTGTTTCAATTCTCAAACTAGAACAACTGAGTTATACCTGTAGTACAATTTGTAAAATTCAGAGAAAATAATAATTATAGCTAGCAATTATATAGTACTTTAATGTATATAATGTATGTAATGTAATAATAAGCACTTTATAAATATTATCTAATTTTATCCTCACAATAACTTATATGAACTACTATTATCTTCATTTATAGATAAAGTAAAGAAACCAGAAGTTAAGTGACTTGCCCAGGTTCACACATCTAGAAAGCTTCTGAGAGCAGGTTTGAACTCCTAACTTCCTGAGTCAATATTCAGTGCTCTATCTATTGTCTCATATCACTATTTTTGTAGATGACCATTCTTCCATGCACACTCTGATATTGAATAACTATATGCTTACAGACAACGTCAACAAACTCAGTTAGAGAAAGAAAGATAGAGATAGAGATAGATAGATAGATAGATAGATAGATAGATAGAGAGAGAGAGAGAGAGAGAGAGAGAGAGAGAGAATTAACCTTGCAAACAACCAACAGCACACCAACAGTGGTGGATAGCAAAATGCACTCTTAGTTGCTGAAGTCACATCTGCCTGTCATGGACATGGAGAGTACAAAAGGTACTCTCTTTATTTTCTACCTCATTAAAGCAATATCTATTCTGTTTTTCAGTTTCTGGCCTTTACTTTCCTCTGGTCCATTCTCCACTCTCCATGGGCATGATTTTGAACTTCTCTCTTTCCACTCTTCCCCAGAAGTTAGCCCATAAATACCTGAAAGTTTTCAGGAAGAGTTATTATAGCTATGAAATTTAATGTGCCTACCCTCTTTGGTATGTGAAGATTCAGTTGTTTAGGCAATGAGAAGTCAGGTGCTGATATCAAGAATTTAGTCCAAAGAAGTCACTATTTAATAATAATTGGGCTGTTATTATACGGTGAGAATTATTCCCTGTTCAACCTGATTTCTAATGGGTTTATTTGTCCATGCATTGACTTTAAAACATGTGGGGTGAGCTAGAGAAAAAAATAATTTTGAAACCTTCTTTGTAAGCAGGTTAGAATTGAAAGTAGTTTATAAAGCATTGTAGGGGGGAAAAAATCTTAATGTTCTGCCTCCACTGGGATTGGGAGAATGAGAGTTAGAAGACTTCCATTCCTGGAGCTATTGACTTGTAACAAAAACAGTATTGAATCAATGTTTAGTTAAGGGTAAATTTTCACATATGTATACAAATAATAAAAGCTTACAAATGTAAATCATGAGTCTAGGAAGGAAAAAGGTTCAAAATAAGTTAAGAAAAACCTGAACTTTGTCTATTTGAAACATAATGAATTCCAGCTACCAATTAAAATCAATAGAAGACTATTGTGCTATAAGAAATGATAAACAAAGGGGGCAGCTGGGTAGCTCAGTGGAGTGAGAGTCAGGCCTAGAGACAGGAGGTCCTAGGTTCAAA